>NC_052354.1:52771556-52798237 GCF_009727055.1 Benincasa hispida
GTGTACAAGATAATCAAATTACAAGTACAAAAAACAATAAACTAGGGCATAACACACCCAATATAAGATCTCCCACTTGCCCTAGTCCAGCCGTGGTCTGTCCCATAGACCCATACTCTGCAGGTGACCCTCAAACATTGTAGCCATGAGGGCCTTCTTAAACGGATCACCAATATTGTGCTCTGAAGCTATCTTCGTGACAATCACGTCCCCTTGATGCACAATCTCTCGGATGAGATGATACTTCCACTCTATGTTCTTGTCGCGCTTATGACTCCTAGGCTCATGGGAATTAACCATAGCACCACTATTATCACAATAAAGTGTGATGGACTTTGACATGTCTGGAACAACTTCTAGATCAGTCAGGACTTTTCTAAGCCAAACGGCCTCCTTAGCAGCTTCACAAGCTGCTACATACTTAGCCTCCATGGTGGAGTCTGCGATGCACCCCTGCTTAGTGCTTTGCCATACTACAGCCCCTCCATTAAGAGTGAACACTGATCCTGAAGTGGATTTCCAAGAAACCCTATTAGTCTGAAAATCAGAGTCCGTGCATCCTGTAAGGATCAAATCTTTAGAACCATACAAAAGCATGTAGTCCCTCGTTCTTCGTAGATACTTGAGGATATTCATAACGGTTGTCTAGTGATCATATCCTGGATTAAATTGATATCTACTAACTATCTCCACTGCATAGCATATGCTAAATCTAGTACATAACATTGCATATATCAAATTGCCTACGACAGATGCATAGGGGACTTGTCTCATTTCCTCAACCTCTTGAGGTGTCTTAGGACATTGTTCCTTAGACAAAGTAACTCCGTGCCTGAAAGGTAATAGGCCCCTCTTGGAGTTTTGCATCGAATATTTGATCAACATCTTGTCAATATACGATGCTTGAGACAGTGCTAGCATTTTGTTCTTTCGATCTCGAAAGATCTGAATACTAAGAATAAACTGAGCCTCTCCCAAATCTTTCATTTGGAATTGGGTCACTAGCCAGTTCTTAACTGTAGTCAGTAAACCTACATCATCTACATACAATACTTGGATATCATTTACGTACAATACTAGGAAAACTATTGAACTATTGATGATTTTCTTGTAAACACAAAGCTCATCAACATTCTGATCAAAGCCATAAGATTTGATCACAGTATCAAATCTTATATTCCAAGACCGAGATGCATGTATTAGTCCATAAATGGACCGATTCAGCTTCCAAACCTTTTGCTCTTGATCTTGGACTATGAATCCCTTGGGCTGCACCATATAAATGGTCTCCTCAAGATTGCCATTCAGAAAAGCAGTCTTGACATCCATTTACCATATCTTATAGTCATAATATGAGGCAATGGATAGGAGGATCCATATAGACTTTAGCATGGCAACAGGCGAGAAAGTCTCCTCATAGTCGACTCCCTCCTACCTGGATATAACCCTCTGCCACCAGTCTAGCCTTGAAGGTTTGCACCTTCCCATCAGCACCTCGTTTCCTCTTGTAGATCCATTTACAACCTATAGGTTTAACTCCATCAGATTGATCTACAAGATCCCAAACTGAATTGAAGTACATAGACTCCGTTTCGAGATCCATGGCTTTGATCCATTCATCTTTGTCAACATCCTCCATTGCCTTCTTGTAAGACAATGGATCCTCAACCTCGCCATCAGCTACCATAGCTAGGATTTCAGTTAAACCCATATAGCGAAAAGATGGGTTCACAACCCTCCCACTACGTCGAGGTTCCCTCAACACTTAAGGTGGATTTGACCTACTAGATAAACCTAATTCAACAACTCTTGTTGCTCCCTTATATGTGTTGGGATTTGTGTCCTAATTCTCCCAGAGTCTCGTTGTTTGTAATGACACACATTGTTTGATGAATAAAATAAATGTTGTTTCATTCTAGCATTTATTCATATCCAATAAACAAAGTTCCTTGGCTATCTTATGTGAACTTAAGAATGTATATGTGATATACAAGTGGATCATGCCTTAAGTGATAACCTAAATAGGTCTATAGTATAAGGATTAAGGTGGAATACCTGATCCTGGTGACACTACAGATACAACCCACTTTGTAGAGGTATGTAAGTGTTGTAAACTACAACCCGCTTTGTAGAGGTATGTAAGTGTTGTAAACTACTACAACATGACCTCAATCCTGAGTGTTTTAGGAACTCCTGCCTTTGAGGGCGGTCCTTTGATTAGTATGGCTGAGTGTGGCCAGATTGTTAGCTCAACACGCCTAACTTTTTGGGGACTTCTCTGATCTGGGAGTTGGGAACTCAATCCACAAGATGTAATTCACTTCTTTCCCGAAGCAGGGATAAGTAGAGAGATTGCTCTCTTAAGGGCTAATTCGAGGGCTTGAACACAGTGGCCATAACTTCCTTTTGGAAGAGAGGACTCAGTCATAGTAGGATTATGACTTATGTTCATTAGAGGGATCAGTGGTACTTAAGGAGTTAGATTTAACTATAGGGGCATAACGGTTATTGGCCGAGCTGTACGTACGAGCAATTGTTGTGAACCCTTTGGGTGTATTTGATTTATTAATAATAGAAATTTGATGAATTTTTCTAACAAACTAATTTATTGAATTTCTTGTATGCAAAATCATTCTAGTCTGTGCATAATTGAGTGATTAAGTTGCACGTATTAGGATCACATATTTAGGGTCTATACTTTTCCTAGCCAAATTCATGTATGCCCTAGTATAATCTTCCCAAATAAACCGCGCTATAAGATGTGGTTGTCCGACTTGTGTGTCTCAACAATTGAACCCATTACTTAATGCTTTTCAGTTTTAACTCGTATGTCGCTGAGAAGGAAAAGTTTAAAATTGATTTAGGGTTGATTTAGATTGTTATCAAAATTGGCTAATTGGGCTATTAGAATTTCTAATAGGTTAAAGAGTTCAAATGATTGAAGGAATTAACTAGTAACTAATGATAGAAAATAAAAAGCATGCAAACTAATCCCAATATTTTCAATTAATTTGATTCAATCCTATTTTTTGTGCTAACCTTAATTTATTCTTCTCTATTTGGTTTTTAATTTATTTTGTAAACAAAATCAAGAATCGCCAAAACCCCCTTTTTACTTGGAATTCATTAATTGGTCTAAGTTAATTCGACAGTCTCCCTGTGGATTTGATCCCTATCTTATCACTTTGCTACATTTGTAGTTTAAGTCTTGGATTGGTGAAAATAAATTATCTTTGCTCGGGCTGGGGGTGCTCACAACACGCTAGTCTCGAAAATCGAACAAAATTGGTGTCGTTACCGGGGAGTCTTGGCAATTAGCCTAGAAAAAAAATTTGAATTCCTTATAATAAATGAAAAAAAAAAAGTGTTTAGTTCCCATTGGTTTATGACCCGCTCCTTTGGAATTTTATTTTCCTTGCAGATATTGACCAGGAGGGGAGAAGAATCCGAAGGAGATATAGAGAAGAGATCCCAGAAGAAGACCATCTAGGAATAGCAGATAACACAACCATGGGAAAGGCAGTTCATGAGAAAACCTTGAGGGAACTAGCAAAGCCCGACATGGACTAGCAGCCTCTGTGCATTGTATTTCCACCTACCACGGTGCCATTCGAACTCAAACCAAGGCTAATCAATTTACTGCCAACCTTCAGAGGGCATGCAGGGAGAACCCTCATAAACACATCAAGGACTTCCATATGGTTTGCGTAAGTATGAGACCCCATGGAGTCACTGAAGAGCAACTAAACCTTAGGGCGTTTCCTTTTTCACTACAGGATGACACCAAGTATTGGTTGTACTACTTGGCTTCAGGGTCAATCACTACTTGGAATGATTTGAAAAAGAAGTTTCTTGAAAAAAAATCTGGTTTCTAGAGCCCATTCGATAAGAAAAGACATCTATGGCATTAAACAGTTTGTGGGTGAATCTTTATCTGAGTATTAAGAGTGTTATAAACGATTATGTGCTAGTTTCCCTCATCATCAAATTTCTGACCAATTACTAATTCAATATTTCTATAGTGGCTTGCTGACAAATGATAGGAACTCAATCGACTCGGCAGCCGGAGGTGCTCTTGCTGACAAAACACCTAGGGAGGCCCAGGAGTTGATATCACGCATGGCGAAGAATAACCAAAACTTTGGCACCAAGGCCAATGAATGTGATTCGATTGGTAATTTTGAAGTTAAAGAATTAAAAGCCCAACTTTCTAACTTGACTTCTCTTGTGACGCAGTTGGCCTAAGGAGGAGTGGCTCAAGTCAAGGCTTGTGGAGCCTGCAGAGTACTAGGGCATGCATCTGAAGCATGTCCTCAAGCACAAGTAAATGCAGTTGGGAGTTACCAGAGGAAGTACGATCTATATGGCCCGATATACAACCCAGGATGGCGTGACCACCCTAATCTGAAATGGGGAGGTCGAGGCCAAGGACAAGGGCATGACAACTCTAATCAGCCATCGTTCATCTTCCTCAGGTATGTCTCGACTCCCTCCAGCTATCAAAGGACACAAAGGCCTATCAGCAAGATACCAGGGCGAGCATGGCCAATTCTAGGAACTCAAGTCACACATTTTAACGCCACGGTAAGTCGAATAAAAACCAAGGGCGTTTAAGGAAGTTACCATTTGAAGGAACTCTTAATTCAAGAGTACCTACGAGCAGAAAGCGGATCTTTCCAATTCATTTATAACAGAATCACCGCATATATATTCAAAACATACTAATATGCATTATAATGCTAAAGAGATCAAGAAATCATACCAAATTGAGGATTTATTCTTCACAGCGAGTCTAAAACCCAATCGTCTACCTCGAACAATCACCACTTCGAACAGAAGAAAAAATGGAGAAGACAACCACTCAGAGCCCTCAGTATCTTGGAGTGAAATCCCAAAGTGTGGTTTTTTTCGGATTTGTGTAGAGGGAAGGATGGAAGAGAGACCGCACACAACGATCAAGGGCAAGTGGAAGATGAGGTCATCTATCGCATAGACAAGATGCCTGATCGTTTAGGTGAAGTATACGATCCGTGTTAGGAAAAAGTAAGCGATCGTCTAAACGATCGTGTAGCAAAAGGTAAGCGATCATATAAACGATCGTTAGGAAAAGGGTGAGCAATCATCAAACGAATCGCGTAGGAAAAACTAAGCAATCATTATACAATCGTTTAGTAAATATTAGGAGCTAAATGATTGCGATCGTTTAGCTAATAGCATGCGACGGTATAATCGTGTCGTGAACGTTCGCTTAGCAATATCGTATATGTAAGCGCATTGTGCCAGTCACTATCGTATAGGCTCTGATTTTCTAAATGATCACACTATCTTTAACACAATGTTCGCCCCTTTGTTCTCAAACACGCCGTCAGTTATTTATAATGCACTCATCCCTAAACAGAAGAAGACGTCATCCCATTTTCTTTATAACCTTCCAATGAATGTTGATTCTTATTATATTCATAACATATAATTAATATTCATATATTAATTATAATATTTTTCTTCTACTAGATATAAATCATATTTATATCCAATTTCCTCCAAATTAATGTATCTCATACATAAAATTAATTACATCATATTTAATTAACTCGTTTCAATTATATTCATATATAATCGAACTCCCTCTTGTTAATTTGAACATTTTCAAACTGACCCAAAAACTTATTTCTCAACTTGTATCCAAGCTATAAGAGGAACCTTATGACCTATTGGCTCAAGCTTCAAAGTAACATAAACTCTTTAGTCACGAATATCCACCATTCGCTTCACTTTCCAAACATTCTACTAAAGACCAAAAATTTGAACTCTTCATTGCTATAGATTTATTTCTATGTCCATTAGATATAACCAATCATCAGTACGATAAAACCCTTCACAGATGCTCGTAATTAAAGTAGGTCCAATTTACCGTTTTGCCCCTATAATAATCTCTCCTTAAGTACCACTAATCCCTCTAATGAACAAATACAACATAGTCCTACTATGTGTGAAACACCTGTTGAACCATGAAGAAGTGTGTTGGGCCACATTGTTCAAGCCCCGGGATCAGCCCTTAGAGAGCAATCTATCTACTTACCCCTACTTTGGGGAAGGAATGAACTTCATCTTGTGAAGTTGAGTTCTCAGCTCCCAAATCAGACGAATCCCTAAAATGGTAGGTTTTGAGTCGGCGTTCTGGCCACTCGCACCAATGCAAATCAAAGGACCGCCCTCAATGGCAGGAGTTCCCAATTACCAGAATTAAGATCATGTTACCCATGGTCATCCTTAGTGAAGTGAAGTCTCAGTCGTGAATGGTGTTATATGACAAGACATTAACACTTCGAGGTCAAGTCTTATACAAACTCTTTGTATAGGACGCCCCTGCTCGCATGTCCACTAAATGATCAGGATCAGACCATCTGTGACAAGTCACAACATTTGTAACAATTCCACAAAGCGGGCCGCATTCGTAGTGTTACTAGGATAAGATTTTCCTCCTATATCCATATACTATAAACTATTTTTGTTGTCACTTAAGACATGATCCACTTGTATATTATTACATACATGCTTAAGTTACATAAAGACAACCAGGGATATTAAGTTTATTGGTTTATGGTAAAATAAAAAACATCTAAATGTGCAAAGTCAAGTAGTGAAGTAAATATCATTTATATTATACATCACAAGTGTTCGTACGAAGTTGTTTACAAACTACAGGACATGAGACTTTAGGGCACAAACCCCAACAACCTGCACAACCGGACCATGCCAACGTTAGTGTCATTACACTAAGGAGTGGCAAGGAACTTTCTTCAAATAATCTATCACCACCCGATAAGACCGACGAAGAAACTGAAACAATGAGGGTAAATCTGGAACACCATCATCCACTCCCAATGTAAGTAATCCTCCTTCATCTGTTATTGAACCTTATGTTCCTAAAGCTCCATTTTCTAGCAGACTAGAACGACCAAAACAAGAACAAAGGGACGAGAAGTTGATCGAAATGTTAAAAAAGGTTCAGATAAACATTCCTCTCTTGAATGCGATCCAACAAATCCCTAAGTATGCTAAATTCTTAAAGGAGTTGTGCACCAAAAAGAGGACAAATAAGGATAGAGAAAAGGTAGTGGTAAGTAAGAATGTATCTACTCTCTTGAAACATAATATTCCTGAAAAATGCCGAGACCTAGGTATGATCACTTTACCCTGCATAATTGGTAATAAAGTCATTCGGCATGCCATGTTAGATTTAGGATCCTCTATTAATGTTATGCCCTACCATACTTATAAGGATTTGAAATTGAATGATTTGCAAAAAAAATGTTGTATGCATTCAACTAGCTTATAGATCTTATATCCAACCCTTAGGGATTGTTGATGATGTATAGTTGCAAGTTAAGGACTTGACTTTTCCAGTTGATTTCTATATATTAAAAATGGATGAAATCTCTACACCTTCATCTTCTACAAATATGTTAGGTAGACCCTTCATGAAAACTACTAAAACTAAGATTGATGTGGATAAGAGATATCTATCTGTAGAATTTGATGGGGAGGTTGTATCTTTTAATATTTATGATGCCATGAGATTTCCTGAGGAATATCTGTCCTTGTGTTTGATTGAAACGCACGATGTGATTGATGAGATTGTATTGGATGATGATAATAATTCTAGCATGTTGGTTGCCCCCTTATTGATTTGGATTCGCCTAATTCACATGACTTATCTCTTCTTGATGTTGATAATAACAAAGTAGTAAAATCTTCTTCTGACTTCGATATTCTTGATTTGCATGTACAAGGAATTTAGCTAAAGGCTCTCCCTAGCCATTTGAAGTACGTGTACTTAGGAGAAGGAAACACCCTTCCAGTCATAATCTCCAGGGAGTTGACACCTACCTAGGAGGAATCCTTGATTGAAACCTTGAAAACTTACAAAGAGGCCATTGGGTGGACTCTAGATGATCTCTTGGGAGTAAGCCCTTCTTTTTGCATGCATAGGATCACTCTAGAGGAAAGAACCAAGCCCACAGTCCAGCCCCTTAGAAGACTAAGTCCCAATTTGAAGGATGTCGTTCTCAAAGAAATCATCAAGCTCAATGAAGCCAAAATCAGTTACCTAGTTCCTGACAGCAAATGGGTAAGTCCTATCCATGTTGTCCCTAAAAAGACCGGTATGACAATTGTGGAGAACGATAAGGGAAAGATGGTGCCAATGCATGTACAAAATGGTTGGAGAATGTGCATCAATTTCCGAAAGCTCAACAAGGTAACCAAGAAAGATCATTTTCCTATTCCTTTCCTGAATCAAATGGTGGAATGGCTCGTCGAAAAACCATTTTTCTGTTTTCTTGATGGCTTCTCTAGATTCTACCAAATCCCTATTGCCCAAAAATACCAGGAAAAGACTACCTTCACTTGCACCTATGGTACGTATGCCTTTAGAAGGATGCCATTTGGGCTTTGCAATGCCTTAGGTACGTTCTAAAGGTGTATGTATATTTTCCGACTTTATAAATAAGTGCATAGAGGTGTTTATGGATGATTTTATGGTTTATGGAGAGTCTTTTGAGGATTGTTTGCATAATCTTAGCTTAGTATTGAGACATTGCATTGAAGCTAACCTTGTTTTGAATTATGAAAAATGTCATTTCATGGCCTCTCATGGTATAGTTCTAAGACATCTAGTTTCTGAAAAAGGAATTGAGGTAGATAAAGCTAAGGTAAATGTTATTGCTAACCTCCCCTATCCTACTTGTGTTAGGGAGATTTGGTCTTTTCTCCAGGTTTCTACAGGCGTTTTATCAGAGACTTTTCGAAGTTGGCACTTCCACTATCGACATTGCTTCAAAAGGATGCCCCATTTGATTTTGACAAAAAGTGTAAGGAGACCTTTGACACTCTAAAGGAGAAGCTGATCACTACCTTGATTTTGCAACCTCCAAGATGGGATCTACCATTCAAGATCATGTGCGATGCTAGCAATGTTGGGATTGATGTCTTAATTCTCCAAGAGTCTCGTTGTTTTATAAAGATACACATTGTTTAATGAATAAAATAATTGTTTTTTAATTCTTGCATTTACTCATATCCAATAAACAAAGCTCCTTGATTATCTTATGTGAACTTAATGATGTATATGTGATGTACAAGTAGATCATGCCTTAAGTGATAACCTAAATAGATCTGTAGTATAAGGATTAAGGTGTGATACCTGATCCTGGTGACACTACAGATACGACCCGCTTTGTAGAGGTTTGTAAGCGTTGTAAACTACTATAGATGGTTGATCCTAACCATTCATGTGGAGACGTGGAGCGGGGGTTTCCTATACAAAGAGTTTGTATAAGACCTGGACCACAAGATGACTAGACTCTATATATAACGCCGTTGATACTAGAGACTTACATCTCACCTAAATGACCATAGGTGACACGACCTCAATCCTGAGTGTTTTGGGAACTCCTGCCTTTGAGGGCGGTCCTTTGATTAGTATGGGTGAGAGTGGCCAGATTGTCAACTCAACATGCCTACCTTTTTGGAGACTTGTCTGATCTGGGTGTTGGGAACTCAATCCACAAGATGGAATTTACTCATTTTCCGAAGTAGGAATAAGTAGAGAGATTGTTCCCTTAAGGGCTGATTCTGAGGTTTGAACATAGTGGCCACGGCTTCTCTTTGGAAGAGAAGACTCAGTCATAGTAGGACTATGACTTATATTCATTAGAGGGATCAGTGGTACTTAAGGAGACAGATGTAACTACAAGAGCATAACGGTTATTGGCCCAGTTGTACTTACGAGCGATCTGTGAAGGGTTGTTGCACCGCTGATTGGTTAAGATGGACACATAATATATCTATGGTAAGGAGAGTTCAGCTGTCGGTCTTTAGTGGAGTACCTGACAGTTTTCGGATGGTGGATCCCATGACTAAAGAGTTTAGTCAGTTATTCACATACCGTTGGAGCTTCGAGTTATAAGTCTATGAGGTCCCCTTAGTAGCTCAATGGATTCAGTTGAGGATTAGTTCTTGGTGTTGATTTGAAATGTTCAAATTGACAAGAGGTATTTTGATTATATATAATATAACCGGTTTGATGTATGAGATACATCTAGTGGAGGATTGATGTAAATGAGATTTACATTAAGTACCATGGTATAAAAAAAGAACTATGGTTTATATGTTTCATGAGATGAAATATTAAAACTATAGGTTATAAATAAAGTATGATAAGTTGGATAATTATGTTTATAATAATATTAATTATTGTCTAATTAATTCTTTTTCTTTTAAATAACCAAAGTAGTGGGTGGTTATTGGATCATGGTAACCTTGAGTTTAAAAGGAAAATGGCTTTCCTATTTTGAAAATAAGTTTTTACAAAAGATTGAAATTGTTTTGAGTTTTCTCTCCGCGCAAAAGAAACTCACGAAGTCGTCAAGTAAATTCAGATTTACTAAACGATGGCTGGGCGAGCTAAACGATCGTGCAGAGTAGAGCTAAACGATCGTGCAGTATTTACTAAACGATTGCATAGTTTTGCTAAACGATCGTTGGCCCAAGATAAACGATCGTGTAGTATCTGTAGGCGACAGACCGAGCTAAACGATGAGCTAAACAATCGCATAGCTTTTGCTAGACGATCGTTTAGCTTTATCTAAACGATTGGGCATCAACCTACGCCTTCTCCCACTTGCCCAGTTGTTACGCAATTGTTGTTTCCTCATTCATCTGCCTCATACCAAGTCCGAACAAAGCCTATCCTCTGGATTCTCACACCGAGAATACCAAGGTCGCCTTGTATTAACATAAGAGGCATAAAACACATTTTCATTATATCATAAAATGATCAACTAAATGTATGGAAGGAAAAAAAAAAAACAATGTTACTCTAATGCTAAAATGTTTAATTATTAATTTAAATAATTTTTTATTTTTTATTTTTATTCCTTTTTTTAAAAAAAATATCTATCGATATCAACATTTTTCTATAAGACTTCGGGAAAAAATACTTTTTGGTCTCTAACTCTTAGGTCTAGTTTCTCCCTAGTTTCAAAATATTGTACAGTTATTAAGTTTTGAATTTGGTTTAAATTCGGTCCCTAAATTTTAAAATATTACAATTTCACCCTTAATATTTGAGTTTTGTTTCAAATTGGTCCTTAAGTTTCAAAATTTATGCTTTTAAACTTGATTTTTCACTAAATACTTGTTTTCTGTCTTTAGTGGTAATGTCAAATAGTTAATTTAAGAGAATTGTAATTCAGTAAGTTTTACTATTTTTTCTATTCAAATTTAATTTTATTATATAAATATATAAACTCGATGACCCAAAAAATCCGATCAACCCTAATTAAATGAAAATTTGATAGGGTGGATCGATTCATAGGTTTACCTAAAATAACTCAAATTAATCCGAAATCAATCTGAAGTTATTATTAATTTGAAAAGTATGGTTTGTTTTACTTATGAATTTGGATTCAATTATATATACATATATTTATTTTAATTTGATTTAATATAACGATTTTTTGGATTATTTTAAATACTTAAAAAGAATTGAAATTGAATTCGATATACGAAAGTAATAAAATAAAATTTTTACGTATTTAACATTTTACTTGTTTTTAAGAAAAGAAATTTAATATCGGGTTGACGACTTAAATAGAACCACCGACCAGTCTCCTTCTACCACGTTTCCGTTCCCTTCCACGAATCTATCATATACAGCCACAAATTATGTCAATCACATACACTCGAATCGAATCATCTGGTCCGTTAGATAAGAAAAGAACTTTTGAATATTGCCACGTGTCCGTTTAAACTCTACACTATCATGGTCCTTATCGCACCTTAGAATTTACAAGGTTGTTCTCTCTTGTGCTTCAGGTTTCATTTCAGTTGCCATATTTTTCCAAATTGTGTTTCTGTCTTATCCCTTTACTCTCGCCTTAGCCCTCGCAATTTTGCTCAATCCTTTGTCTTCACCGTACACGTCAATCGGAATCGGAAGCGGAATCTAAATCGGCCGGATATTTGTTGGTCGGTTTCCGATGGGAAGTTCTGCAATTGGGATGTGAGCGTAATCTTGGTCCAATTTTGGCTTGGTTCTTCGAGAAGTTAAGTTGATGCTTTTTGTCCGAGGATTTCTTTAATTGAATTCGGTGGAGGTTTCTTGTTTGAGGTGAGAATTTATCTCTTTCTTCCACAATTTAGCTGAATTCTTTTGTTCTTGTTTTCATGCGTTCGATGGACTTGTCTTGTGGGTGGTGAGTATTTAGTCTAGTTGAACTGGATTTAGGTTACTGTTTAGGAGATGCTTTATTGTGTTGTATGAGCTTGGAAGCGTCAATAGAGGGTGGGAAAAGATAAAAGAACGAGGATTTGTGGTGATGGTTAGAGAAATGCACGTATATGGGAAAATGCCGAGTTGTCTCCGTTGAGTTTTTACTGACCCTCGGTTTCGTCTTGCCCCATGATGTCTTGGATTATTAGGTTAGATTTTGTTTGATAGATTTCAACATTTTTTTTATTGAAGTTGATGATAGTGGATGTAAAGGAAAAGTACTCGTCTGTTGAAGAGAAGTGGACATGATATGTATTTGGCTTTGGTCTCGTTGGACTAGATCATGTGAACGCTCTCGTTTCATTTCTTAGTTGCCATAGGAAAATGTTTAGATCATTTCTATGGGAACTTGGAAGAGTTGAAAAAGGGTGGTTGTATTTTTTAACTTGATTGAAGGAAATGTGGATGTTCCGGGCCTTTGCAGAGGACTTTACGTCAATTCAAGGTGGATAGACTTTTGAAATGGGTTGAAGGAAACCCGAATGTTTCAGCCTTTCAGACATCTGTGAAGGACAAATGGGTACTAAGGCACACAATCTTATTGATTTAAATTCCTTGTGGATGTAGTTTGAGGAGTTGATGAGACCTTTATTACGGGGGATGAGGTGGAATGGGAATTTTTATGTGTTTTATTTGGTGTAGAGGACTGTCGGGACTACTTGGCATTCATTTTAGTTCATTCCATGGTGTTTTAGCAAAGAATAGTAGCCTTATTGCTAGAAGAAGGCGATACCACATGAAAGTTGCTGTATTGTGTTGTCAGTGGTGTTCATGAATGATCTTATTGTCAGCGACTCAACATCCAAATTTCTCTAGAACTATTCTCACAATAAGAGCACTTGCCATTCAGTTATAACAATAAGAGCATTCTGTAATGTCTGAGAACATAGGTGAAGTAGGAGAATTGGATCATTATCAAGTTTGGCCTTTGTAAATGTCCTTTCAACTTCCAAGTCATCCTCAGTGTTGTATGACAATGGGGTCTTGTTCTTGTTGACATCAGCAAGCGGCTTACAAGTTGGGCTTGACCAAGGGAACCAAGCAATTTTATGCAAATAAATTTATAATATTTTTCTTCCCATTTGGTGGACTTTGAGGGCATGATCATTTGATAAGTCGCATGAACCATGGTATTTTAAATTACTACTACTGTAGGAAATTTGGAAATTAAAGCATTTTGGTTCATACCTTTTTAATATTTTGCAGACAAAATGAAGGGTGTTAGAGACTGGTTGTTTTCTCAGTTAGTATCCAAGTCAGTGGTTTCATCAAGACCATTACTGGGGAGTGACAGTTTCTTTGGCGAGGAAAATAAAGAGCATATGGATGAAGACCAAGATGATGAAGGTACATAATGATGTACATGATGACTTTTGTCTTTGTTTTATATCAAAATTTTCTTGCCTCTGCTGATGGCCCAAATTCTAAGAAAATTTATAGCTTGATTGGTTTACTTATTCAATAGGACATCTCTTTTAAGGATGCTGGCACGTTAAAATTTCCATTGTCGCTCTAAACTCCAAAGGGATATATTTTAGACTATAATGAAGGATTGATGTTCTATTTGGTTTTATGCTATCCTTTGGGAATGTAGAGTGAGATAAAACTTAGAGCTTTTGAAAATAAGATGAAAGATTTTGACGGTGTTTGATTTAGGTAAATGGTTGCCCTCCTCATGCACTCTTTCCGAATTTTATAACTCAATGCTACTTGTATCTTTGCTAACTGGGATTCCTTTCCATAGTTTCCATGGCTTGTTGGCTGGATTGCTAATCCCCGACCCCCACCTCTTTTGTATTCTTTGTTTGTTAGCCATACTTTATGTTCTTACAAAAGTAAGGTATATTATCTTCCTTGAGAAAGTATTCATAATTCTTCTTATCTATACCTTTGTTTTTATGGTTTTTTCTCTTCCTGCCTGATTTGGTTGTTATTGTATTTCCTTAACTTGTCAGTTAATTAACTCTTTATGTTCATTTGTAAAGATTCAAAAAACGTATATCTTTATGTTCATCATTTGTAAAGATTCAAGTAATATATATCTTCTTATATCTCTTAACCTTGTACCTCAAAACAGCCTTTGGAGCCTAAGTTTTTGGGTGGTATATTGGCTTCATTTCTATTAGTTGTGGCTAGAAGTAGGAAAGCTACTTAATATTGTGAATTTTTTTTATCTCCAAGTTTATGCCTGGCATCCTTAACATTAATATTCTTCTCTGTCAACCTATTTGTCCCCATGGCTCATCACAGGGTAGTAATATAACGTTGATGATGCTACTTGATTGCTGATCAGAGAAAATGGTTTTAAAGAAGTCTTCTTTACTGTTAAAGCTTCATACTAGCTGTTGCATGAGCTACATTCTACTGTAGAAGACTGTAAACTTGTTTTATAAACCTTTTCTTCTTTTTTTCAAACCCTGAAAATTTTATAGTGACATCATATACCTTTTGTAGCTGCACAAGCAACCGATATAGTAGCACCCATTCCCCCTCATACATCAGACTCTGGTGGGAATTTGGAGAATCAAGATGATTTGTCCCTGCCACAGGTTGGTGGAGATTCATCCCAATCTCAACACAGCTCTAATAACAGGGTAAAGATGGATGTGTTAACAAAGATTGAGGACCTCCAAGTTCAGTTCTTTCGACTTCTATTGAGAATTGGGCAGACACAGAACAATTTGCTAGTGGAAAAGGTTCTATATCGAATACATCTAGCAACTCTGATACAGGTAGGGGAATCTGATCTTAAAAGAGTAAACCTTGAAAGGGGCAAAGCCAGAGCAAAAGCAGCTGAACAAGAAGCAGCTGGGATACCAGAATCAAACTTCACATTTAGAATACTTGTACTGGGAAAAACAGGAGTTGGTAAGAGTGCTACAATAAACTCCCTCTTTGATCAAACAAAAACTGCAACTGATGCATTTCAACCTGCAACTGATCATATTCAGGAGATTATGGGAACGATTAACGGGATTAAAGTATCCATCATTGATACCCCTGGTCTTTCACAATCGTCCTCAGGAAATATGAAGAGAAATAAAAAAATAATGTTTTCTGTGAAGAGATATATAAGGAAATCCCCACCAGATATTGTTTTGTACTTTGATCGCCTTGACCTCATAAATAAGAATCATGGTGACTACCTTTTGATGAAGCTAATAAATGAGGTCTTTGGTTCTGCAATTTGGTTCAACACCATCCTAGTCTTGACTCATTGTTCCTCAGCTCTTCCGGAAGGACCTGATGGATATCCTGTCTCCTTCGAATCATATGTGGCCCATTGCTCCGAGGTTTTGCAGCAAAATATACATCAAGCATTGTCTGACCTGAAACTTGACAATCCCGTCCTTTTGGTTGAGAACCATCCTCAGTGTAGGAAAAATATTATGGGGGAAAAAGTTCTTCCAAACGGACAGGTCTGGAGATCACATTTCTTGTTGTTGTGCATTTGTACTAAAGTTTTGGGCAGCATTAATTCCCTATTGAAATTTCAAAATTGCATTGAGCTAGGACCATTAGCTATTTCTCGGCTGCCTTCACTTCCCCACTTACTCTCATCCTTTTTACGGTACCGAAGCGTGTCAAATCCATCAGATGTGGACTATGACATCGAAGCTATTCTACTTGACGACAATGAAGAAGATGAGTATGACGATCTACCTTCTATTCGTATTCTGACAAAATCTCAATTCGAGAAATTGTCAAACTCACAGAAAAGGGAATACCTGGATGAGCTGGATTACAGGGAAACTCTATATTTAAAGAAACAGTTAAGAGAAGAGTATCAAAAGAGGAAGGAGATCAAGCTTTTAAAAGATAGAGACTTGTTACACAATGATAATAATTATGATTTGCAGGCATTGCCGGAGGCAGATGCTGTCCTTCCAGATATGGCCGTTCCCCCCAGTTTTGACTCAGATTGTCCTGTTCACAGATATCGTTGCATTGCAATAGATGATCAGTGGATTGTAAGACCTGTTCTTGACCCACAAGGATGGGATCACGATGTAGGCTTTGACGGGATAAATCTGGAAACAGCAATGGAGATGAACAAAAATGTTTTTACCTCAGTCACTGGACAGTTGAGCAAGGATAAGCATGTATTTAACATTCAGTCTGAGTGTGCTGCTTCTTACATGGATTCTAGGGGATCTTCTTATACTTTAGGTCTAGATGTTCAATCTGCTGGTACAGATAGGATGTACACTGTTCATAGCAATGCAAAGCTGGGGAGCATTAAACACAACCTTCCTGGGGTTGGAGTTTCTCTGACATCTTTCAAGAGAAATTGCTATTATGGGGCGAAGCTCGAGGATACCATATCTTTAGGTAAGAGAGTGAAGTTTGTAGTCAATGGCGGTCGTATAGAAGGAGCGGGACAAATGGCATATGGTGGGAGTGTAGAAGCTACTTTAAAAGGTAGAGACTACCCAGTGAGGAATGACCATCTCAAGCTAACAATGACAGTTCTCTCTTTCGACAAGGAAACAATCCTGGGTGGGAACGTAGAGTCTGAGTTTCGGCTTAGTCGAAGCATGAGACTGTCAGTTAATGCCAACTTAAATACCCGTAAAATGGGTCAGATCTGCATAAAAGCAAGTAGCTGTGAGCATTTGCAGATTGCTCTGGTTTCTGCTTTTACAATCTTGAGAGCCCTTCTGCGTAGAAAGGAAATCGAAACATTGTAGGTTTCAGATGAATCTATGGCAAATTCTGAACTCAGCTGAGACTACTCTGCAATCTAGACCAAGAGACCCAAAAATGAGATGTTTTAAAAGACCGCACATAATTAATCTTCCTTGTGTCGGTACTCTATTTGCTTTCCCGGAGAAGTATATTGCTGATTGCTAGCAGAGAAAGGTGTTCTTACTTGATAGTTATCAGGAATTTTTATTGGCGAAGTTGGCCAAGAGGTATGTATACTTGGGGGAAATTTTGAGTTCATAAATTGTACAGCGATAGATCATGTTAGCTTTTGTTCTTATTAAACTTCTTGAATAAATTCCAATTTTTGTATTTATTGAACATCTCTTCTCTTTAATAATCATAGATTTTGTTAGTCAACTTGAATCTTTATTTGAATTATTTTTTTGTGCAACAACTTGAATCTTTAGTGGGAAATATATTGGTAAATATTTAAGGGGTGGTTTGTTTCAAGGGGTGGGATTGGATGAGTTAGGCATCCTAAGTCCAACCCTTGTTCCGGGGTATGGATTTAGCTTCCTATATCATTTTCCCATGGATTTGAATAGTAAACACAATTCAAACTCGTGAGTTATCCTATTTTTTTTTCTTTTTTCTAATTTAATTTAGAAAGTACGTTGACCAACTTCCGGACATCATTGTCGGCCAACTTCGGCCGCCACCCTTTGGCGATCGTCGTCGGTTAACTCTAGCCGCCACGTTGGCAACCGTCGCTGGCCAACTCCGGTCGCCACCTCGGCACCTGCTATTGACCAACTCCAACTGCCACCCTTGGCGATTGTCGTCGGCCAACTTGGACCACTACCTTGGCGATCGTCATTTGCCAACTCTGATTGTCACCTTGGTTACTATTGTCGGTCAACCTCCGATCGCCACCAGGTAACTTCGATCACAATTGATGAACCTTTGGCAACCTCCCTTTCCCCTACACTGTCGAAATTTCAGACACCAACTTTGTCGACAAATCTCCGACTGCCACTAACCAACCTTGAAAAACATTAATAAAAACACTCTTAGTATATAACAAACTAGACAAATTTGTATACATTTTCAAGAAAGAATTGTTATTTTTATTTTAATGAGTTCTTATCAAAAGTGTTTCAATAAAAATGATTTTTTGAAAGATATTTTTTCTAAGTCATTTCAAACATGTCATTAGACTGCAATTGTATAAGTATATTTATTTAGGGTATATGTGTAGAAAGTCCTAATTTAATTTAATAATATTTTCATTTTTTTCGTTGGTCAATTTAACTAACTCGAAGACTTAGACTCATATTATGAACGTAAAGGTTTAGAATGTTTAAAATAATTAGCGATCAAATAAAAACTAAGACTCAAAATTTATGATTTCTTATTTCTCAAATGTAATTTGATTATTAAAAAAAAGTATACTTCATTTCACAAACTAAATATCTATAAATTTGTACTTCATTTCTAGGTTATTTAAGCTTAAAGTCCAAACACAGATTTTTTAAACCCAGGCTTTCAAAACCTGCATTCCAAACACAGTTTTCTTAAATCCAGATTATCTAAACCTCCCAACCTAATCTCCCAGGCTTAACATTTCCATACTTAAGATTCCAAATCTGCACAGTCAAATGTCTCCTAAGTTTGTTTTTTGGCATCGCCTCAAATTAATCAAGGTAAGAAGAAAACTAGAAGTTCTAAAGTTGTGGGCCTATATAATAAGACATATGGGAGGTGTTTGGCATACAAGTTTGGAACCTTAAGTATGAGAATGTTAAGTTTAGGGATTAGATTGGGAGGTTTAGATAGTTTGAGTTTAAGAAAACTATGTTTGGAGATTTATAAATCTTTAGTTTTTGAAATATTTTTTTGTATTTAATCACTGGTTAAATTTAGATTAGTTTAAATTTGTCATCTAATTATTTTAGTTAAGTTTAAAATAAACCAAAAAATTTAGAAGAATATTTTTTTAAAAAAAATTGAAATAGAGATTTTGATTAAAATTATATTTTATTTATTCTTTTTTTTAATAATTTGATATTTTAATTTTACTAGATTTTGAAATAAAATTTCATAGATTTTTGTTGCTTTAACAAATTTGAAAATGATTTTTTTTAACCATAATATGCTAACTTAAATTTGAAATAAATTAGTATTTTAATATTAAATTCAATTATTAATTCTTTCTTTTTTATTAAATGATATTTGACAAATAAAAAATCATAAATTTTGAGTTTTAGTTTTTATTGGTTGCTAATTGTTTTAAACATTTTATACTTTTACGTTTAGAAAATGATTCTAAGGCTTTGAACTAGTTAAATTGACAAATGAAAAAAAAATGAAAATATTATTAGATTAAATTAGGGCTTTCTACACCTATACCCTAAATAAATATACCTATATAAATTGCAATCTAATGGCGTGTTTGAAATGACTTGGAAAAAAATATCTTTCAAAAATTCATTTTTATTGAAATACTTTTGATAGAAACTCACTAAAATAAAAAAGCATGCATGTATTGCAATTCTTTCTTAAAAGTGTTATTATATACAAATTTGCCTAGCTTGTTATATACTAAAATTTTTATTAATGTTTTTCAATGTTGGTTGATGGCAGTCGGAGATTGACCGACGAAGCTGGTGGCGGGAATTTCAGCAGTGTGGAGGGAAGGGAGGTTGCTATAGGTTGATCGATGGTGATCGAAGTTAGTCGATGGCGGCTGGAGGTTGGCCGACAGAGGTCATCGAGGTGATCGTCGGGGTTGGCAGATGACAGTCATCGGAGGGTGGCAGCGGTCGGAGTTGGCCGGCGATGGTCGTCAAGGTGGCGGCTAAAGTTGGCCAATAGAGGTCGCCAGAAGGTGGCGGCTGGAGTTGGCCGACAACAATCGCCAAAGGTGGCAGCCGGAGTTGGCCAACAGTGATCACCGAAGGTGGCTAAATTAAATTAGAAAAAAGAAAAAGCATGGGGTAACCCGTGGGTTTGAATTGTGTATACTATTCAAATCCATGGAAAAATAATGTAGGAAGCTAAACATATGCCCCAAAGAAGGGTTGGGCTTAGGATGTCTAACCCATCCAATCCCAACTCTGGAAACAAACGCCCCATACTAGGTTGAAAAATTACTTTTCTTTTAGTCTTTGGTAATTTAATTTTCAAAACCTATTTTTTCTAGTCTCAGATTTTTTTAGAATGTGTGTGTTTGGAATCTAAGTTTTCAATTTTTTTTTAAATAATGTTATTTTAATAATTATTAACAAAAATAGAGTTGGGTAGAAAATATTTACAAAAATAGATGTTTGAATTGTGTACTCGATATACGATTACCACTGAATTGTGTACCCGGTACATGATTACCTTTAAATCGTGTACTCGGTACACGACTACTGACCTGGCACGCGCATACTGCCATATGGATAGTCATGCACATTGACCAAGTAATCGTGGACGGGGTCTACGATTACCCTGGTACACGACTTAGTGGTCCCTTAAACCACTCGTGACCCTTCCTCTTCTTCCTCTCATTCGAAACATTTCTCATTTTCTTCCTCCTTACTACCGACGGTCGCCAAATCCAGCGCCGTCTCCGATCTTGTTGTCGCTGCCACCGTGAGCCGATCTACCATATGTCATCTTCAATCTTTGTTGCCGTTCGCCTTAGGTAAAACTTTTTCTTTATTTTTTCTAATATATGAATTTGTATACTCAGACTTTTATAGATTTGTTTATTTTGGTTGATTTTATAGATTTATTAATATGATTTAATATGATTTTTTTTATAGATTTGTATACGTGGGCGGATTTATGTATACTTTATAGATTTGTTTATATGATTTTTTTTTAATTATACTGTTGAATTTTTATAATGTATACTTTATAGATTTTGTTGGGCTAATTTTATTGGGCTATTTTTTGGTGATTTCGTTGGGTTATGGGTTGATTTAATAAAATATTTGAATTTCTTTAAATAGAATAAACAATTTTTTTTATCGTATTAACATATTTTTTTGTCAACTATAACAGTTGAAAAATTTTGAATAAATATGTCGATGAGGATTTAGTTATTCTTGAACCTGGAAATGATGGACATAGTGATATTGAGTTGAACTTGATGAATTATTTGGAAATGATAGAAGTGAGAAACATGATCTTGAGTTGGCAGATATTTTCACCCAAATAGATTGGAAAATTATTAATTCAACATGTGAACGAGGATCAACTTTGGAAGAAAGAAGTATATGTGTAGATAATTCTAGTCTAATACTTTACAACTTGCTGTAAAAAAAATACTGTGTAACAGAACAATATGAGATTATTATAGTGGAATCAAATCAAGATATTTTGTATGTGAGATGCAAACAGTAGAAGGATGGTTGTGATTAGAGGTTACGCGCATGTCGGCATAAAACTCATGGGATGTTCGAAATCACCAAACTTGAAGGGGAACACTCATGTTTGTATTCAAAATTGACATCGGATCATTCATAGCTTGATTCAAATTTTATGAGTATCGAAATCCAAAATATGGTTAGAGCTGATCTCAGGGTACCTGTCTACTCCAAGAAGAGACTAAAAAAACAGTATGGCTATAATGTTAATTATAGATGGGTGTAGCAAGCCAAAAGAAAAGCATTGATTGTTATGTTTGGTGATTGGGAGAAATCATATTTAGAGCTTCTGTATTGATTGAGTGATCTTATTCATTACAATCCAGGAACATGATCGGATTGGTATTTCCTTCCGTCTGATGTGCCAGGTATGACTATTTTTTGTCGAGTTTTCTGGTCCTTCGGTCCTAGAGAAGGTTCAAATATTGTAGACCATTAATCCAGATCGATGGAACTCATCTATATGAAAAGTAGGGAAATTATTGACCGTCTTATCTATTGATGCAAATGGGCATATATTTCCCCTTGCTTTTGCTATTGTTGAAGGTGAAAATTCATTTAGTTGGTCATAGTTTTTGTGGGCATTGCGTGAATATGTTACCCAACGATATGGTATTTGTTTGACTTCTTATAGACATAAAGGCATTCTTACTATAATTAATAATGAGAAAATTGGTTGGGGTGGACCTAGAGCGTATCATCGATATTGTCTTCATCATATTGTAAGTAATTTCAATACGAAATATAAATCAAAGCAACTAAAAGATTTGGTGTTTAAGGCAGGAAATCAACACCAAAGGCGCAAATTCATTCGGTGCATGAAAAGGTTGAAACAATTGAACCCTTAATGCCTTAATATTTTTTTGATATTGACTTAGAAAATTGACTCAGTCTGGGTACCGCTATGGGTGGATGATAAGCAATACAGAAATGTATGAATGGTGTTTTCAAAGGTGCTAGAATATTACCAATTACTTCTTTGGTTAGGCTAACATTCTATCGCATAACATTGTAATAGCAGTTTGTAATTACATGCGTTTGGCATACATACCTCTTATTGATGAATGCTACAAGTTGTCTCATTTTAAGCGATGTTATGAAGGTCGCTTCCATTCAATACAACACCCAGATTATTGGCCAAAATTATCATTTATGGAAGTTCGTCCGAATGCTGCCTTACTAAGATAACAAGGTCAACCAAAAAGTACGCGCATTCATAATGAAATGGATTTGAGAGAGGCAAGCCAAAAAGTTTGATGTACAATTTGCAAGGGAGAAGAACATAACAAGCGTACTTGTCCACAACATACATTAGGTGCTTCCTCTTCGGGCCATTGAATTTTTTATGTAATTGTATTTTTAATGTAATTGTAATTGTATTTTTTATATAATTGTATTTTTTTTTTAAGTAGTTCGTTTTTTTAATGTAATGTAATTATTTATGTACTTGTGTTTTTAATGTAATTATATTTTTTATGTACTTGTGTTTTTAATGTAATTATATTTTTTATGTACTTGTGTTTTTAATGTAATTGTATTTTTTATGTAATGAAGTTTTGTTATGTAATGTAATTTGAACTTCTTAGGTAATGGAGTCTGATCCTTCTAATCCTGTACAATTATATCAACAAAATACCCATCGTTCAAAATCGATATGGGATAGTTCTTCTACCGTAGTTTTGGGTTGTCGGAGAAGGGAGATATCTGCACAACATAGTAACCCATTTGATCTACGCTATGTTGAACAGGCTAGTTTTCTTAGGATTGCACATATCAGATTTATCCAACTTGATTGGCACCTCATTACTGCTTTAGTTTAGCGTTGGAGATCAGAAACTCACACATTTCACCTGCCATGGAATGTATGATTACGTTGCAGGATGTTGTCATTCGGTTTGAGTTACGAATGGACGGGGAACCTTTGACAGGTTCATTACAATATAATTGGAAAACTATTTGTGACGAGCTCTTGGATTCTACCAGATGATCTGAAAGGCTCGAGATTGAGTATCCCGTGGTTGGCATCCCAGTTTCCAAAATTACCTCTCGATACCGACGACATCAACGTATGTAAGTATGCACGAGCATACATTATGCAGCTTATTGAAGGATTTTTGTTCGCTGATAAGTCGAACACTCTAGTACATCTTATGTTTCTCCCTCTACTGTCTGATTTCGAGCATGCTGGTACGTACTCGTGGGGTGGTACCTGTCTTGCATGGCTTTATAGAGAATTTTGTCGGGCTACTAATGCACAAGCATTAGAAATAGTGGGGTCACTGATACTACTATAGGTATGGGCTTATGATAGATTTCAAATTATAGCACCATAAGTGCAGTTACATGCCCCAGTCATCGTCCACTTAGTGTCAGGTATTATTTCATTTATATATTTATTTCGTTATCATTTTATGTAAGAATATAAATTAATTGTATTTTTTTTATAATTTTAGATGAAGTGGTGTATTAACTGCCTCTGAACAGTCAGCAAATATGTTGCTAGTATATCAAAAAAAATATTTGACAGACTAATGTACGATCAAGTAACAAATGTATATATAAATGAATATTTAAAACATTTGGTCAAATTAATTGAGTGTATAATTATCTTCTTTTTTTTGTTAGATTAATTGGACGCCATATACGCAAGATATTTGGTCATCACTACCTGATTATTTTCATGATGGTAAAGACATGTGGTTGACCGTTAGCCCTCTTATATGCTTCCATAGAGTGGAGTTACATCATCCAGATCATGTGTTGAGACAGTTCGGTTTGCGACAGACGGTACTTTCGTTGTGCTATACACTCCCAGCACTACACCAGATTGATTTGATAGGTAAGCACAACCAAGACTGACGTCGAATTCACGCGGAGTATATATCCTACTGGCATGCATGACATGATCGTTGTGCACAAGGAGAAATAACAAATAGACCAGTTGTATCAAAGGACTACTTTTCCTGGTACGATTCAATCATGAGGCGATTTATCACACCTGACAGTGTTTTCTATTACTGCATGGTAAGAGATTTAAAATCAGATATTTCTCAAATATATGTTATGAATATTGTTTAATATTAATTTTTTCGTCATACAGAATAATTTTATCGAAAAAGTACAACAATTTCAGTACAACACGAGTTACCAGAGCTGGGTTCAATATATAACCAAACATTGGTCAACACAGAAACTTGTTGGGGTTGATGCCCTAAAGTCTCGTGTCCTGTAGTTTGTAAACGGTTTGTACGAACGCTTGTGTTGTATAATATATGATATTTTACTTCACTTCTTGATTTTGCTCAATTATTTCTTTTGTTTGCTTTACCATAAACCAATAAACATAAAATCCCTAGTTATCTGTACATAACTTAAGCATGTATGTGGTGACATACAAGTGGATCATGTCTTAAGAGATAACCAAAATGGTCTGTAATAAATGGATATATGAGGGAAACCTTATCCTGGTAACGCTATGGATACGGCCCGCTTTGTGGAATGGTCACAAGTGTTGTGACTTGTCACAAATGGTCTGATCCTGATCATTCGTGTAGGGGACATGTGAGCGGGGGCGTCTTATACAAAGAGTTTGTATAAGACCTGACCACGAAGTGTTAATGTCTCGTTATATAACACCGTTCATGACAGAGACTTCACTTCACTAGGATGACCATAGGTAACATGACCTCAATCCTGAGTGAGTTGGGAACTCCTGCCATTGAGGACGGTCCTTTGATTTGTATGGGTGTGGGTGGCCAGGTCGCCGACTCAAATCTACCAAGATTCGTCTGATTTGGGAGCTGGGAACTCAGCTACAAAAGATGGAATTCACTTCTTCCCCGAAGTAGGGGCAAGTAGATAGATAACTCCCTTAAGAGTTGATTCTAGGGATTGAACTATGTGGCACCTTATGAACCTAGGGAACCTTAGGTAGCTTGGATAAAGTCGAGAATTAGTTTATAGAGTCAGTTTGAAATGTTCAAATTGACAAGAAGGAGTTCGATTATATATGTTATAATTGACTAAATGTATGAGATACATTATTTTGGAGGAAATTAGATACTAATATGATTTATATCAAGTAGAGGAGAAATTACTATAGTATATGATATCAAACTATAGGTTAAGAATATAATATGATTATATTTATTTATTAATTGATTGGTTAATTATGTGATAATTGGCCAAAAACTTCTCCTAAATGTGCGTTAGTGGGAAAATCAAATTCGGTTATTGTAACTGAACAATAAAATGAAAATTGGTTTCATTTTACAAAGAGTTCGAAAAAATCGCTCAAGGTGTGAAAACGTAACGATCGCTTAGCTGAGAGCCTATACGATAACGCCCTATCGCCTAAACGATCGCACACCTCGCATACTAAACGATTGCACGCATTTTCTAAACGATCGTTCAGCTTTTCTATACAATCACTTAGCATGCCGAGTTTTCTAAACGACCGTTTAGTAAAACCTTCTCGATCGTGTAGCTTTCTCTAAACGATAAGCATCCGCTATACGATAGCTCTCTCCCACTTGCTTGTCGTTTTACACGATCATCCCTTTCCTCCTTCCTCTACCAATTCTATCACAGACCACTCTTTGGATTCTCACTCCGAGAATACCAAGGGCTCTAAGTGATGGTGTCGTCCCCGGTCTTGCTTGTTCGTTTGCTGTTGTTCGTGTAGACGATCTTGCTACTGGTAGCCGACTGTTTGTTGGGCGATAAAGAACGTAGAGGGTTGCTTCCGCTGGGTTGAGTTCAAAGTGAAGACAGTCTTCAACTAGTACGTTAACTCAATCTATTGTTATTTTTTCGTTTGTCGTTAATTAGTGTTAAACTGCATACCTGTTTGGTAGAATGTGTGTGTGTGGTAATTCAGTCACAATGAAATAGGAAAGATCCGAACACGCTCAAGGATACTTTTGTTTAAGAATTCCTTCAATTAGTATCAGAGCCAGGTTCTGATATTCCAATTTCATTGATGCAACGAATTACATATACATTCATGGTGGGTGCATATCTGCTTTGTTTAATTGTTAAATTATTGTGGATGTGCGGATTAATGGAGTTTTCTGAGATGTTGCCTCAATTTGATTTAATTCTTTTTCATTTTCGGTTAATTGTAAAGGCCCCTGCGTTTTTTGGCATAATTAATTGTAATCGAGTCTGTAATTCAAAGTTAGTTTGAGTCTTGAGTCGTTCGTGAAGAAGTTCGGAGCAAATGTTGTTGTTCTTCGAGATGAAGATGATCAAGGGTTGATTGGGTTTTGTAAACGATG
>NC_052354.1:52799636-52879827 GCF_009727055.1 Benincasa hispida
ATAAATATGATTTATATCAAGTAGAAGAGAAATTACTATAGTAGATATATGATATCAAACTATAGGTTAAGAATATAATATGATTATATTCATTTATTAATTAATTGGTTAATTATGTGATAATTGGCTGGAAACTTCTCCTGAATCGTGCGTTAGTGGGAAAATCAAATTCGGTTATTGTAACTGAAGAATAAAATGAAGATTGATTTCATTTTGCAAAGAGTTCGAAAAAATTGCTCAAGGTGTAAAAACGTAACGATCGCTTAGCTGAGAGCCTATATGATAACACCATATTGTCTAAACAATCGCACACCTCGTGTACTAAACGATCGCTTATCTTTTCTATACAATCGCTTAGCGTGCCGAGTTTTCTAAACAATCGCTTACTCTTTACTAAACGATAGCTTAGTAAAACCTTCTCGATCGTGTAGCTTTCTCTAAAGGATAAGCATCCGCTATAAGATAGCTCTCTCCCACTTGATTGTCATTCTACACGATCATCCATTTCCTCTTTCCTCTACCAATTCCATCAAAGACCACTCTTTGGATTCTCACTCTGAGAATACCAAAGGCTCTAAGTAGTAGTGTCGTCCCCGGTCTTGCTTGTTCGTTTGCTGCCGTTCGTGTAGACGATCGTGCTGCTGGTAGCCGACTGTTTGTTGGACAATAAAGAACGTAGAGGGTTACTTCCACTGGGTTGAGTTCGAAGTAAAGACAGTCTTCAACTGGTACGTTAACTCAATCTATTATTATTTTTTTTGTTAAAGCATGTCGTTAATTAGTGTTAAATTGCATACCTATTTGGTAGAATATGTGTGTGGTAATTCAGTCACAATGAAATAGGAAAGATCCGAACACGCTCATGGATACTCTTGTTTAAAAGTTCCTTCAAAACTATTATTCAACAAACAAGATAACTCAACGTTATTGACACTGATCGAAGACGTGTCGTAGACGACAACGGTAACAGGGCGAAGCTAATTTAGAAGCACACGAAGACGACCCCCTGGCCCTTACCCCGCATGGGGTTTTTTTCATGTGCCTCTAAATTAGCTTCGCCATGTTGCCGTTGTCATCTAAATTACAACCCCATGCGGGGTAAGGGCCAGGGGGTTGTCTTTAAATTTCGTGTAAACTTCTATTTTCAAATTAAAGAACTAATTGTAAATCTTCTTTAGTATCATGAGATCTTTTTTATTTATTTATTTGTAGAGAGATGTACTACTTAGTGAAGTCACAATTTTTCTTTTAATGAGTGCAGAATAATTAAGTTTTCATTGCAGATTAAATATATAATTAAGTTCAGTAATGAAGAAATTTATAACTTAAAAATTAGAAAATAGATAGTTAAATTGATTAAAAAAAAGAAAAAGTAATCGTGGACCCGATCCACGAGTACATGTTTGCTCAATCCACCGACTGTACTGACGTGATGCTAACTAGATTAAAGTCTAATCGTGTACCGGGTACACGATTTTCCTTTCCCACCAAAACTACCCTATTTTTGTCAATATTTTCCATTCCCACCTATTTTTAAAAATATTTTCCCATATACCCCATTTTTGTCATTATTTTAAAAATTCACTATATTCTTGAACTTAGTCCTAAGTTTTCAAAATATATTTCTTTAGTCCCCAAATTTATATAAAGATAGGTTTAAAAGGTTCCTAATATATTTTTCTTATCATAATTTTATATAATGATATGAAATTTTGAATTACAAAGATAAATTAGTTTTCTAATTTAAAATAATAAAAAATTATATCAAGAAAATCTTAAATGTATTTTTAGAAACTTAAGGATTAAAAATGTCAAATGCACATATTCTTCAAAACTCGAAAACTGAAAAGGCATGTTTTTGAAAACTCAAAAATCAAACATTTTTCAAACTTTTGAGAATAAAAAGGTAATTTTTCAGTTTAAAGATACTTCACCTAATAGGTATGTTATTTAGAATATCTACAATATGAAAATTCAAGTTAACCGGTAACATTCAAACTTACATTCATAAAGAATGAGATCTTTCAAACTAAGACAAATATAAGTACACGTACAAACGTTTCAGAATTTGCAGCCAAAAAAGGCTCTTTCATGTTCTAGTGAAAATACCATAAATACCAAGGGAAAAAAAAAAGGCCATTTCTGTCATCTGCTCTGCTTGTAATTCCTTTCTCTTCATGACTGAGTGGTCTGTGCATAGTGCCAAGGTGTATGGAACAATTATATATACAATCTTCAGATGTTTCTCCCACAGATAAAAGATGTGAGACTCATTATTCAACTCATCTGCTCAGAGAAGTAGGTCTTGTACATCCCCAAGTTACTGGTTTACAATTCTGGGAATTGCTTAGGTATCACGGTAGATTGGTTGGGGCATCCATTTGAGGTGTAAATTTAATCGCCCCGACTTGGCTCCGTCGAGTTCAAACGATTCCTTGAATTCCCCTTCTAATATCACTCTTGTAAGTGTCAAAATGCATCTCCCCATATAATCCTTATTGATCCAAGAAATCAATGTTAGTGACGGGGAAGTTCCAACAAGTTTAAATCGTATTATCTTCGGTGATTTATTTTTGCAGTACTTAGAAATATCATCACTGAAATCACTATAACATGAAGTTAGGGTGGCTCATTTTATATTTCAAACATTCTTGACAGGAATGGGAAAAGGTATGTTTTATGAGAAACCTCCCTGAGACGAGAGAGATTGAATATAAAAACCAGTTAAAAAAATGTCAACATGAATTCAACTTAGTAGATAAGACACCAAATGGTTCGATACTATAAGAGTTTAAAATATCAAGACATGCTAAAAGCTTCGGTATATGTTTTGTCAAGCCAGCCACAACTACATTTGAACTCAAAATGAGGTGAGAAAAATAGCCAATTATAATAGAGTGATGCCTCACCTTTCCAAATGTGTCATGATCCCAAACTTCAACAATAAGCATATCATGTAATCCATCTTCAACAACAAAGTCAAAAGTTTGGTTCCATATGGGATTTAAGCTCTCATTCACAACCTGAAAATGAAACTAAGGATTAAAGAAGAAGAGGCAATTTTAAGTTCAGGATCAAATAGGGAGAATGAAAGTGTCAACAGGGATCCGCTTTTAAATCCATATGTTATGAAAACAAAGGATCATAATTTCAGGCATAGGAGTATTACCCTTGTTTTGTTCTTCATTCCTGATTTTTTCATAGTGAGTACGACATATGGGTCAGATTTTCCTACCAGGTCTGTTGCAGGCAAGTCTTCTGCAGATATAACTGTGACAGAAAGTACTCCTCTAATAATAACCTCTTTCCTCTTCTGTGTGACGGCTTGTTCGTTTTCAGTAGCTTCCGTTCCATTTGCCCGATTTTTTAGTACACTCTCCAAGGAAGTCATGGAAAAATCAGAGGCAAATGGATTCGTAAAGCCATTTTCCATACCGAAAGGGCAGTATAGGAGCTCCAAGTGCACCTAATACAGCATTCAACAAAAAATCATAAAAGGGACGCACATATCATATAAAAAACAGAAAGTCTTCTTGGCAGGACCATGGGATTGGTTTGGCTCGTTTTGATCTACACTGAAGTGTTTTAGGTGGGGAAATGATAGTCGAAAATCTAATTGACACCAATTAGTATGAGCATCAAGAACGTGGTAGGTGGATAGTACATAAAAGCATTTGGAGTAAAGTGGATGAACGGACTCACTAAATAAAAGACAGCAGAAACTATTGACACCAATTAGTAAAAGGTTCATTTGGTGAGCAAGCTAATTGTTTCCTACCAACAACTACAGGTTCGGGTTTTATGGCTTTGTTCTATACTTGAAAAACTAGACAGTGAGGCTAAAACCAAAATGATAGAGTTGATGGGAAATAGTTTAGCCTGATATATTGGTTCCAGAAACTAATTCTATTTGATTATTTATATATGCAGCAAAAATCTCTCCCTGAGCAAATTAATGGTTTTATTGTCTATTTTTTGTGTTGAGGGTGGGGGACATTTAATGTGTTACCTGCCCCCTGTTTTTATTATCTCTGTGAACCTCCAGATCTTTAACCAGCTTCAACCACACATCCTTCACCTTACCGGGTTGAAGTTCGCTTAACCGAATCTGAGCACATCCTATAAGCTCAGAAGCTTGAAGTCCTTCATCATCATAAACTTTCACAACCAAATGTTGTGTGGATTCATCTTCAACAACGAACTCAAAGTGTTCATTCCAAACTGGATTCAAGTCATTGTTCTGAAAACAATAAAATTTTAATTTATATCATGTCCAATAGACAAAAGAAAGGATGAAACAAAAGAGTAAGATAACTCACAATTATTTTGCTGGTTTTCATTCGGTCACGTAGAGGGCGTATATATAATACGGCATAGGGATCTGATTTTCCAATCACATCTTTATTTGTTAATTCCTTTGCCTGCACAAGTTTCACCTCCAGTATCCCAACAGGCTTCAATTCCAGGTCACTGAAACAATAAAAGTTGACAAACAAGTTCAAAAATGCAAGTTCCCTGTAGTGAGTAAAAGCACCACAAGACAACCTCATGGCTAGTTTGCACATTTCTCAAGGTCATACCTGTAATCTCCAGGCAATATAGGGATAACTTTCCTAACAGGCCATGTAATAGAATCTTCAACAGCATCTCGAATTGTTCCCTGTGTTAAGCCTTATTGTTAAATCTAGCTCCAAATGAAATTTGAAACTCGATTTTCTGTAAGAGCATAACATTCACAATGGAAAATAAAACGGCGAATATAGTGACGAATGATGATCACACCTCAAGTGCACCATAAAGCCCAGGTATTGCTGATATGTCCCCACCAATAACTTTAAGTGTAAAGTCCAACTTTTTCTGTTACGAAATCATTAATATTTCATCATATTGACTGCTTAACATAAGAATTTTCCCCTATGTATTAGGTGTAATTTATGGGATACCTTTTGCCGCAAAGAAAAACAAACAGCACCAAAGCATGGAAATTCATCAACCAAAGGCTTGAATATCAACCTGAAAACGCCTGTGAATCCAAGGTTTTTTACCTGAACAGATAAATATCAAATGTAACTATATTATATCAAGGAAAAAAATACGTGGTTTTTACCTATGTCATTCTCCCGTCTAAGTATAAGTGCACGTTTGGGAATCACTTTAAAATGGTTAAATCACTTTTATCATGTTTAAAATCACTCCAGAAACACACCATTCGTCACTCAAAATCAATTCAATGTGAATTTTATAGGTTTAAATACATTTTTCATATTATAAAAGTTGATTTTGAAGGAATAAAAGCATCTTTCGAGTGAGTTTGAAGATAATAAAAGTGATTTTGACCAATTCAAAATCACTCCCAAACATGCCATAAAAGGCAAACAAAGAAGTATAAACCAAATTCCCGCAAATGAAACCCTTCGATCCCCAATTTCTACAGAGTTCCTTGTATCATGATAGGCCAAAACATGATCATATAAATCTTTCAGCCACTAAGCCAAAAGCTTTTACTCGGAAATAATGCTAATTGCGTGCATATATTTAAGAGTAAAATTTTTCTGAGTTTCTTGATGCATCCATCATTACATAACTTTATTATCCTCCGCCTGAAACTTCCAACTTTTGTGATTTGCACGATGCTGCTCAATGAGCTTCCCCGTGAGGATATTGTCTGTGTGGGTATATTTACTTCAAATACAAATTTCAGATGATTATCTATTTCTTTAAGCTAATTTTTTACAAAATCTCACTCACTTCATTGCTTGTTCATCCAAAAAGAAGCTATCAAGTTCAATTTGTTACGTAAGTTATGTATATAGAGAACCATGATCTGATATGATTAATTGAGACATAATTTCATAACGGGAACTGAAACTGGCAACCAATTTTTTGTGGAAAAAAAAAATGAGGGTGAAAGACAGTTGGCTCAAAATACCTGCACTGGTAGTGCAACACCCAGTCTAGTCTTTATATCAAGTATTATACTTTGATTGCCATCCCACTGCATTTCCAACTCCATGGTTATACCATCAGTTCCTCCATCTTCAATTATAGAAATCCCTGCCAAATAGAATAGGACAGTTAGAAATTCAAATGGATTGATGTATTTATATACTTAAAAAAACTTAGCTTGATGTATTTCACATTCAAAATTTATTATTATTGTCATATATGTGTCTTTTTTTATCTACTCAACAAGTGTTCTATGCATATCTAACACATTTGTTGCACTAACAAGTGTTCGATACATGTCTAATAAGTGTCGGAGTGTCCAAGTATCGGACACATGTCGGACACGGACACGCTAGCCAAACTAAGGTGTTTGTGCTTTTTAGGTAAAGGGAGAGAACAAGGATTTTAAGTTATAAAGTTTCTAAAATTAGGAACTAGGATTAGGTCTTTCTAAACATCCCGAGACCTTATCACGATGCGGCCGAACTTCACTCAAGGAGTGCAACATTGGAAGTAGAAACATAAAATTGCCAAGATCAATTTGAAATGATTTAGCTTTAAGTTATACCATACCATCAATACTGCACAAAAGCTTAAATACCAGATCCTATCCATCCAAACTTTGCTGTTCAATTGAAATGCAAGTGTATTACAATATTGAAAGCAACCCAATGAAGTGAAAATCATGCACAACAAGAGAAATCCAAGTCTACAAACCGCAAAACCATCAACCCTCCTCCCCAACTTTCACAAACCTGTGAATTGTGGAGCCACTGTGCCAAGTGTGAATCTGGAAAACTTGAGTGATGACAATATGATAGGCCTGTATTGTTCAAGAACAGGCTCTACCGAAGCTTTTATCAGATCAGAAGCTGCCTATTACAAAAAATTCAGCAAAGTAAAAAAGAAACCAACATATCAAGAACAAACCCCAGAATAACAATACAAAAACAAAATCTACCTCATTAACATACGGCCAAATCTTGGTAAGATGCTGATTCAGCCAAGTAAGCTGCAAGATAGAACAACAGAACCAATGTCAATCGACCATGAACAGGAAAACTCATTAACTTCATCCATACGTGAAACATAAGAAGAAGGAAAAGTAAGAAGAAAACTCAACTTTTGTCTCTGAGAAAACACAACCCAAGAGGGATAATACTGAGGGGGCAAGATCTTTCTAGAATCTTCCACTGTCATTCTGGCAAAAGCAGCGATTGTAGCAGCAAGATCAGCCCGTCGCTTCGACCGGGCATTCTCGGACTTCACAAAACCGACGACGAGACCAAACCCCACAAACAAACCCAGCACGAGACCTAGCACAAACGCCATTTTGAGCTACTCTGAGCGAGTTTCAGTGGATTTGGGACAAAATCTTTGATGGGGTCTAAAGAAATTGGGGGAAAAAGAAGAGAAAGAAGCAAAAACGCAGAAAAGTAGATATAAAATACAGATAGAAAGAGAGAAATTGGGAGAGAATTCAAGAGCTGGGAAGATTAGTGGGAAGCGGAAAGTATATGTTCTAACATTTTCGCACTGTAATCGAGTTTCAGTGGATTTTGGGAGAAAATCTTTGATGGGGTTTAGAGAAATCGGGGAGAAAAGAAGAGGAAGAAGCAGAAACCCAGAAAAGTAAACATAAAATACAGATAGAAAGAGGGAAATTGGGAAATTGGGAGAGAATTGAAGAGCTGGGAAGATTAGTGTGAAGGGGAAGGTATATGTTCTAACATTTTGGCACAGTAATTGGTGTTTGGTCGATGAAATCGAGCTGAAATTGGATGGATGAATTGCAGATTAGTGCACTTTTTCTGATTGTCGCTATTCCGGTAGCCGACGAAACCGTGTTGCCGACACGAAAACGTCGGGATTGGATCTTTCTCTCTCTCTCTCTTAGGCAAATCAGTGTGAAGAAATGGTGGGTTTTAAACCTTTTCTTAACAAGAACACAAATAAAATCAATGAATTTCAAAAGGGTATGATGAAAAATCAAATAAAAATGCTTACGTTTTGAGATAAGGAGAAAAGAGATTAGATCTTGCTAAATGTTAATAGTTGATCGTCGTGTATTGGTGATTAATAGTTAATCAAACTATTAAGCAGAAATGTAGAAAACTCAAGCATTTAAGAAAAATTTGGACTAAAGAAGTCAACATTGAGTTTTTTTTTTTTTTTAATTGTTTATAAAGAAACTACATTGCTTTAGATCGACTTTTTTGGAGTTTTAATTTATTTGTCCATCCATTTATTTTATATCAACTAAACTAATATAAGATACAATTTTCAATGGATGGATTCAATTTGTTGTTATAATTAGGAAATATACAACAATTTCATACTATTGATATAATAGAAGAAAATATAAAAGGTATTTTGATTTTATATCTTTTGATTATTAAAAATCATGTAGATTTTTTAATCTACATCCAACGATTATTATGAGACAACCACATTGTTACAGATTCATTGAATATTTTTTTTCAACTAATGAGAGAGAAAATGTGATCATAGTCAACCAAACTAACATTAACGTAGATGTTTTTTGAGTTACAAAAACATGGTTGATAATTCCTCATCCCCATCTTTGAGTTTGGGAACATTTGGCTATATAACATTTTCCTCTCCAAGTAATGTTGTGTTTTTTTCTTAGGGTTTTCAATGTTCTAATAGAGTTTTTTAAAAGCAAAATTCATACCTTAAAACTAGACTCAGTTTTCTAACACAAAAATGATGAAGCTTTATAAAGAAAAACTTTATTTTGAATGATGTATGTGAGTAAAGGTACTTTTTTCTTGAGAAAAATTTTACTTTGAAAAAATTTATTTTATAGATAAGAAGTAACTATTGTCACATCTAAAAGTAAAATTACTACAACAGTGAATTATCATTTATATATTTATATTTAGGTATTTGGATTAAAAGATTCCTTAAGTATTTAAGAAACATCGTACACCTAAGTAAAATTCTCAATTTGAGATAGCGGTTGTTAAAGTAATATCTTTTCAATGTTGTATTTGAATAAGGTGGCTCGACTTGGCACACGTACATAAGCGCTGTATAATAGTTATTATTTTATGTTTAAAGTGATATTTCATTCAATTATTATATAATTATGATTATTAAAATTTATATCCCAGTGATGATGTCTTTTAACTATAAATGAATAATTATGTGAAACAAATGACCAAATCGAGCTTATAAATAATATTAATTACTTGAATATTAACATACTTATGACAATGGTTAGATTTATATCATATAAATCTCTAATAAAAGATGTATCAAATATAAATATTGTTAAGAAAAAATTGATTATATATTCACTGTTTTATATTATATGGATTTAAATATTATTTTAGTTTTTGTAACTTTCTCATATTCAAAACCATCTCGAAAAATTTTTAATGGCTTATTAATTTTAAGGAAATTACGGTAAGATTTTGTGATAGATATTTTATGTCCATATAAATTTGGATATTTGTAATACATGGTAGAATAAGAGAAAAAATATAAAAATATATTATATTTTTAAAATATTTGCAAATATGAATAAGTTGACTAGTCATAAGTCAATCTTTAAATTTTTTTTTTAATTTTTAATTGTGCCCTCCCTCGTCTTATCTATATTTTTTTTAGTCTTTTTATTTTCTTTCTCTTCTTTGATTTTTGCTCTTCTCCCCCTTTTTCATTTTTTCATTTTATTTTCTTTCTCAGTTTTTGCTTCTTCCTTTTTTTTTTAAATTTTATTATTACCTTTATTCGATTTTTACTTCTTTTCTTTATTTTTTTTTCTTTTCTTTCCTTTCCTATTTTTTCCCTTTCTTTTTCTTTCATTTACTTTTTATTTTCTTTCATTTCTTCCTTATTTTCTTTTTTATTTTAATTTTCTTTTCTTTCTTCCGCTTTTCTTATTTCTTTTTTATATTTTTATTTTGTTATTCAGTTCTTGCTTATTCATTTTTTTATTTTTATTTTCTTCCCTTTCTCCAACTTTTGCTTCTTCCCTTATCTTTTTTTATTATTTTGTTTTATTTTCTTTCTTCCCTTTCTTTTTCTTTTTTTAGTTTCTCTTTCACTTGTCTAATTTTTTGCTTCCTTTTTTTTTATTTAATTTTCTTTCTCTTTTTCAGTTTCTGCTTTTTCTCTCTCTTATTTTTTTTTTAAAAAAAAATTCTTTATTTGGATTTTTTCTTCTTCCCTTTTTTTTCACAAGAATTATGAGGTTGAATTCCGTACGCAAGACTTGAAAGTACTCAATTCATAAATGACTTAACACCAACAAGCCAATCATTAAGTTTGATTATTATAACAAATAATAAATATAAATAACAAATGAAAGTCTATCAGTAATAACCACTAATATTTTCTATCAATGATAGTTTAATCTTTGATTATTTTCGTAGTTAATAGCCACTTACAGAAATCTATCATTGATAGCCAACTTAGTGAATTTAATTAATAAAGTCGAATCTCAAACTAAAATGTAAGTGGAATGCCTAGAAGTTATCACTAATAACATGTTTATTAGTGTATAAGCTATCATCGAAAAGAAAAGGGACTTATAAATGTTTGGGAATGACAATAAAAGGGCAAAAAGGTATTCAATGGCTATGATTGATAGAAGCTACTACTGATAGCATGTTACTAGTGATAGAAGCTAATACCAATAGCACGTTATCAATGATAGAAGCTACCCGATAGCACGTTATCAGTAATAGAAGCTACTACTGATAGCACGTTATCAGTGATAGAAAACTATCACTGATAGCACGTTATCAGTGAGATCATTGATAGCATCTTATTAGTGATGTTATCAGTGAAAGAAGCTATTACTGATAACCACAATGAGTGATGTTAGTGATATCGGTGATAAAACTTAGGTAATAGCTATATATCGAGTTTCTTTCAAAAGTGATAACCAATTATAGAAGTCTATCATTGATAACCTTAAATGTTATATTTCAAGGTTAATTTTAATTGATGAAAGTCTATCGGTGATAACGACTGATAGCTGCTGTCAGTGTATCAGTGATAGCTATGATAAAAGATTGTTAGTGATAACTACTATGGTAATCAAAGTTGTTGGTCTTCTTTCAAAGTTGATCATTATTTATAAATCTATCATTGATAGCCACTGATAGCCTTAAGTAGTAATATTTCAACGATGATTCCAATTGATGAAAGTGAATCAATGATAGCTACTAATAATTGATAGCAAATTAAAAATTAATATTTCAAGATTGTATTAATATTTCTAGAATTGAAAGTTATTATTGATAGCAATTATCATCAATAGCAATTGATAGAAGCTATCAGTGGTTATTACTGATAACTGCTATCAGCGATAGCTTTTAATTTGAGAAAACCGGGAAGAAGCAAACAAAATGGTGGTTATGCCGGAGTTTTTTAGTCTTTTATCATTTTTTTTATTTATATATGCAATTATTTTATCCTTATACTACATATTCTATTATATTGGACTTGAATTCTACTTATGCAACTGGTCCTATATATTTATGAAAATTTGAATGTATTTTTCTATTTCATACAATTAATTTAAAAAAACATTCGTTCATTATAATGTAATTAAGAAACTAATAAAATATATGTACTAATAATTAAAATAGATATATAGGTTGAATTTGTCCTCCATCTTCTTATCTCTCCTCTCTCTAATAAAAGAGAGAAATTATTTTCTGATTTTACATTTTTGCAGCTTTTGGTATTTTTTTTGGTAGGGAAGTGTAATAATAGCAATGCTTTTTGTGTCTTTTTATTAAAAAAAGATGCTTTTTATATTGCATCATTTTCCAAAATAGGGTGGCCATTAAATGTGGACAAAATTTATCAAATAATTCAGTTCGCTTCTTTATTTAGCAGGTTTTTCGTGAATTTTCATATAGATATTTAATATTTTTATTTGCTTCTAGAATTATACTTTTTAAAATTAAGAATATTACTATTTAGAAAACTTTTAAAATTTATATGACATAAATTTTTTAACACCATGCAAAAGTGAGATTTTTATGTCTGAGGGATAAACCGTGAAAATATGGTAAAAGATTGATTTATCAATTTCGTATTTAGTAAACTCGTGAACGTATTATTAGATACAAAATTGAAAATTTAGAAACCTAATGAAAACAAAATTGATAGCTTAGTGCCTATTAGATATTTGTTAAATCTCAAGGATTAAATACATTTGGAAGTTTTGAATAAAAAATGAAAAGTCCAATATTCTACCAAACATTTGGTTCAAAGTTCAGAACATGTTTTAAAAACCAAATATATGTATATAGTAAAATAGAATTCCTTAGATACTACAAAACTCGTATTAAAACAAAAACCTACCTTTGTAATTGTATTTTCACCATCACACAACATGTTTAAGACTAAGACCTTTCTTAGAAAGGAGCCTTATATTTTATAATTGGCGTTTTTCACCATCATGTCACATCTAAACAAGTTTAAAGTGAATGTGTATAATTCATCTAATGTCCAATAATACATTTTGCTTTAATTGCTTTTAATATATAGTTTTGATGTCTTAACTCTAATTAAATTTTCAAATGTATTTTACTGTTTAAGAATCGTAAAGGGTTGTAAAAAATACCAACTTTGAGATTATTTTCTTTTTGGTGTAATAATGATCAATGAGAAATTTTTGTATGATTGTATTATTTTTTTCACCTTGTGTAGTTTCTTTTCAATGTACAACGATTCTTTTGAAGCTTTCATGTAAAATAGTTTCTTTTAATTTTTCGAGTATTTTCTCTATTTACTTTATGCTCGAAGTTTTAGGAGTTTTTTTTTTTTTTTTTCAAACTAAAAAAAAGTACACTTTAGGGGCCGTTTATTTTCTAAAAACTCGGATTACTAGAATCTTTAGATGTCTCAAATTATAGATGTTCGGAATTACAGATGTCCAACATATTTAAATAACCATGTTTGTTTTGTAGGAATATTTTTAAAGATATTTAGAAATATTTAGATAATTGTGTTTGTTTTGTAGGATTTCTAGTTAGGAATGTATTAAATGCACATAATGTTCCAATAATGCCCTTATGGCTAATCATTAATTTATAATTAATTCAATATAATAACTTAATAACATTTTTGTTTTTATTAATTTCAATTTATTTTTAAATTAATATAATTTTTTATTTTATTTATTATTTTTCTCAACAAAATAATATATATTGATTTAAGATTTTGTATAAAATAAATTAGTTTGAATTTCTTTCTAAAAGATTAAAAAAAATTACAATACAGAGAATAAATAAGATAGCGTAGTTATCATAATATTTATTTTAATTATAGAATGAAAATAAAAAAAGAGTGATATTTATAATATTATATAAAAGAGATGTTAAAAAAGTAAAAATATGATGCCCTCAACACGAGAATCTTAAAAATTCATGTTTTAAAAGGGCATCAAGAACTCCCAAAAAATCCTCCGTAAGGACATCTTACATTACCGTAAAACACATGTGTTAATCCAAATACTCATTCGAGATTCCCACGATATGAATGACCCTTATGATATTTTAGATTACTTAGATAGCCTTTTGGTAGATAAAGCAAACCATGAGTCTTTGTCAAATTGATCGTTTATATTGGAATTAAAAGATCCTGTGCATAATTAATTAGTAATCACATAATAAAATTGACATTAGTGAAGCCTTCTGTTAAAAGAAAAACCAAATAAGTATTCAACTCTAGAAATATTTTCAATGATAATTGGTTACATATTTGGAGTGAATTTAGTTCAATTATAATTGGTATGTATTCCATTCTTTAAAGTCGAAGGTCACTTCTCTTCGTATCATATCTACAATTGTTTATACTAAACTTTTTTAATCTACAGATTCATTGTTAGTTATAAAATTGAAATTATACGAGTTATAAATTTATCAAGAAATATATTTCCATATATGATTTTATATATTTTTTCTATTATTATTTTCACATGTATTTTAGTTTTAACCTAAAATTAAGCTCATCTTTTTTTCAATGGGAAGGTAAGAAAAATAATTTTCCTATTATTAAAACTTAAAAATGTTAGTGAATTTGAGGAACACAATGGCATACAACGATAAAAGGACATGGAGAAAATATAATATAATAATAATATATAATAAAATAAATATAATATAATATAATCTATAAATATATAAAATAAATAAATAACAAAAAGTAAATAAAATAACAAAGAATGGATTTCTCCACGTTCTCCAATCTTTTTGGATTGATCACCAATATGTGTGTGTCTTCAAAAATCCCATTATTTATAGCCAATTTGGCAAGTAGAAGGAGAATTACATGGACGCTAATAGTGTGCAATCTTAAGACACATAAACGACACATGGGGTAATAAACAAGTGACACATGGCCAATTGACACTAATAATGGATATCTACATTACACCTAATTTAACATATTTATAATACTCCCCTTAAATGCACATTATATATGAAATATGTCTCGTTAAAACCTTACTTGGAAAAAAATCATAGTGAAGGAAAAAAAGTATATATTTCATATAATCTGATACTCTTAAAAAATATATTTACTCCCTCTCATAGAAACATCACTTGAGATCTCTGAGTCGCAGCATTTCAATGTTGTGCACCAGTTTTTCAAAGGTTGTGGTAGGTAATGTATTTGTAAATAAGTCTATCAAGTTATCTTTCGAACAAATTTGTTGTACAGCGACGTCGTCATTTTCTTCAAAATCATGAGTGTAAAAAAGTTTTGATGAAATATATTTTGTTCTATCTCCTTTAATACATCTTCTTTTGATTTGGGATATGCATGTTGTGTTGTCTTTGTATAATATCGTTGGAAGATTTTACTAGAAGACAAACCACATGTTCCACGAATGTGCTGAGTCATTGATTTTAGCCATACACATTATCGATTAGCCTCGTGAGAATTTCAGCATGACTCGAGGAAGTGGTTGTTATGGTTTGTTTCACTGATCACCATGATATAGCAATTTCTCCACATGTGAATAAATAACCTGTTTGAGATCTAGCTGTGTGGATCAGATAAATATCCAAAATCTATATAACCAACTAGATCAAAATTTGATTTATTTGAATAAACAAACCCATGTCGATCATTCCTCGAAGATAACAAAATATATGCTTAATTTCGTCCCAATGTCTTTTTGTTGGAGAAGAACTATATCTTGCTAATAAATTTATTAAAAATGCAATATCTTGTCTGTATTATTAGCAAGATATATAAGTGCACCAATTGCACTAAGATATGGTACTTTAGGACCAAGAAGTTCTTCATTATCATCTCGAGGTTGAAATATATCTTTTTTCATAGTGAACGAACTTCCATTGGAATGTTCAATGAATGTGTTTTGTCCATTTAAAATATTTTTAAAACTTTTTCTATATAAGTTAATTGATAAACAAATATCTCATCTGCTAAATGCTCAATTTGTGAGCCAAGACGAAATTTTATTTTTCTAAGATCTTTCATCTCAAATTCTTTCTTAAGATATTTTATTGCCTTTGAAAGCTCAAGTCCCAATTATATTTAAGTAATCAACATATACCGTTATAATAGCAAATCCTAACTGTGATTTTTTTATAAAAACATATGGACATATTTGATTGTTTTGATATCCTTCTTTCAACAAATATCTACTCGATACCAGCGATCTCTGTAACTTTATTGAATACAATTCCCGATATTTGATTTATACGTCTCAGATACCTTAAATCCTAATGGGATTCTCATATGAGTATCATTATCAAGAGATCCATATAAATATGTTGTGACTACATCTATAAGATGCATATTCAAACTTTCATACATAGTCAGACCAATTAAATATCTTAGTATAATTGTATCTACCACCAGAGAATACGTTTCCTCATAATTAATATCAGGTCTTTATGAAAAATCTCGTGCAACTAGTCTTGCTTTATATCTTGTGACCTCATTATTTTTATTTGGTTTCCTCATGAATACTCATTTGTATCCCACTGGTTTGACATCTTCTAGTGTTTGGACTATTGGTCCAAAAACCTGACATTTTGAAAGTGAATTTAATTATGTCTCGATTGCTTATTTCCACTGAAATCAATCTTTTCTATGTCCACATTCTTCAACATATTTTAGTTCGGAATCCTCATTTTCATATATAATATCAAAAGCAACATTATACGTAAAAATGTTGTCAATAATCATATGAGTTCGGTTCCATCTTTTTCCTTGTCATGACATAGTTTATTGAAATCTCTTAATATCTTTAGGTATTCTACCTTCTTCACTAGTCATGTCATGAATTTCTTCATGGGTATTTACATCCTCAACCAAGTCTTCTTGACTATTAATTATTTTTTTCGAGGATTTTTATCTTTAGAACCCACTGGTCTATCACGCTTCTGGCATATTCCAGACTCATTAGTGACAATATTGTGTTGCGATATCAATTTACAATAGATGGGACATCAATTTACGATAGAACATTTGTAGCTGGTATTTGTGACTTAGTTACTTTCTTTGCATCTAGTAACTAATTTTCCATATTTTGCAAATGAATTAGCTTCTGAACTTTAAGTTCACATTAATCTGTATGGGGATCTAAATGAGACAATAATGATGCATTCTATGTAATTTCTTTTTCCAACTTTTTAATTCCTCCCTTAACGTTGGAAACTTTGTCTCATTAAAATGAAAAAATGGTAAATCATGCAGTGAATACATCACCCGACAGGAGTCCAAGATATTTGATAATTGATGGAGAATCATATCTAATATATATTCTTAACCTCCTTTGAGGACTTATCTTATTACATTGTGGTGGAGTAATTGGAATATATACTGCAGCTCCAAAAATTCTCAGATGGAAAATATTTGACTCATGTCCATAAATTAATTGTAATGGCAAGTACTTATGATAAGATACTGACTTAATGCATACAAGTGACATTGCATGCAACATAGCATGTTCCTATACAGATGTATGAAGCTTAGCTCTCATAAGTAATAGTCTAACAATTAACTGCAAACGTTTTATGAATGATTTTGCTAAACCATTTTGTGTATAAACATGAGCTACAGGATGTTCAACACTTATCCCAATTGACATACAATAATTATCAAAATTTTGGAATGTAAATGTTGGGACTGATGTCCTAAATCTAGTGTATCCTGTGGTTTTTAGTTTTGTTAACACAAATTATTTATTTAATAAAATAAGAGATATTTTATTTGACATTTAGACAACATTAATTCAATCAAATAAACTAAGATCCAAGGTTATATGATGTCACTTGAACAATATGTGATTGACATACAGGTGGTTCATATTCAAGTAATAACCTAAAAGGTCTACAGTAAATGGATGAAGGTTGGGTGCTTTATCCTAGTAACATTGCGGATACGACTCACTTTGTAATTATAACATGAGATGTAAGTATTACAAACAATATGAACCATTTTGTTCATGTAAAGGCATGTGAGCATATTGTTCATGTAAAAACATGTAAGTGGGGGTATCATGTATAAAAGAATTTATACATAGACCAGACCACAAAATAATTAGTTTATCTTTATAACACCTTTACACGAAGAAACTAATATTTCATTAGGATGACCATAGGAGACTTAACCTTAATCCTGAGTGAGTTGTGAACTCATTTTATGACGATAGTCATTTGATTTGTATGGGTGTGAGTGACCATGATAGTCGACTTAATAAGCCTACCATTTTGGGGATCTCTCTTATTAGAGAGCTGGGAACACAACTACACAAGATGAAATTCACTCCTTCTCATTCCTTGGGAAAGTAGAAAAGTTGTTCCCTTAGTAGCTAATTCCGAGTCTTGAACGATGAGGCCTCAACCTCTCACTAGTTCGAGAGGTGTTAGTTTATAGTTGAATTATAAACTGTTTGTTTATTAGAGGAATCAGTGGTACTTAAGAAGTTAGATGTAACTACAGAGGTAAAATGGTATTTTGACCCAACTGTAGTTATGAGCATTTGTAAAGAGTCATCATTCTGTTGATTGATTAAATCCATGGATACATAAATATATCTACTGTACGAATAGTGCAACTATCGATCTTTAGTGGAATGATCAGTAATTAATGAATATTTATTATTTGGATTAAAGGAGTTTAATCAATTAATCTCATATCATTGGAACTTCTATTCTATAGGTCCATAAGGTCCTATTGTTAGCTCACTAAAGGAAAGTAATGAGGAATGATTTAAATTGTTCAAATCATATGAGAAAATTTTATATTAATGGGATTAATATATAATGGTTAATTATAGATATGATCTATAATTCAAATTATGTAAGAGAGATATATTTGAATAAGATTTAAATATTAAATTTATATGAATTGGATTCATAAAGAGATGTAAACATATAAATATGATATTTATGTCCATATTAAATATGATTTAATAGTTATTTAATTGATTAATTAATGGGTAATTAATTGATTAAGAAATAATTGAGATTGAATGTTAGTATAAATATATGATATTTATGATAATTAATTAAATGTATATTAAATAGGATTTAATATATGGTTATTTAATTAATTGTCACTAAGGGTATAAAGAGAAATTTTTGAAGAAAGGTAAACCTTCTCCATATAAATATATCTTTATAGCCCATTTAGGACAAATGATATTTTTATCACACAAAACCTAGCCCCCAAGCCTCTACCTTCTCTCTAGAAATTCTCTACCATTTTCCTCCTAAAAAATTCTTGGAGACCACTCTTCCAAGTTCTTTGAAATCCTAGAGAATAGCAAGGTAACTTTGTTGGTGGTGTCCTTCCTCTTGGAGAAGTTCGAGATCATTGGTAGCAGTGGAAGAGGAAAGCTAGAGGAATCAACAAAGGTGAGTTTTTTTTTTTAAAAAAAAAAAAAAAAAACTCTTTTTCCTCTTTGTTAGCATGCTTATAGTTTAGTTTGAATGTTTATCCTACAAATTCATGTTTTATTTTACTATTTTTGTTTCCATAAAAATTGTATGTCTTAATGCAAGGCGTTCACATGCTTCTGCGGGAATTTGATTCATTCGATTGGTATCAGAGTCAATGTTTTTTTTTTTTGCATTCTGATTTTCTATTTTTTTTAAAAAACAAAAATCAGTTCATGAGGTGTGTTATTTTTCTGTATTTTGCTTGAAAATGTATGAGGTTTGCTTGATAGAAAATTGCATTTATTGACACCATAGAATGTAAAATTTTATATTGATTTGATTGGTAAGGGCCTATTGTTTGGGCATTTTATTTTTGCAACTCAAATCTTTATTTTTGGGTCGTTTGGGTCAGAAACGAAGTTGTCTAGAGCCCAGATTTTCAAAGAAAAATAGAGAATTTGCTTATGTCTCACAACGACTGGTATCTTACCATGTGGTGATGGCTTGAGACGAGATGGCATGTGATGATGGCTTGCAGCGGGACGTATTCCATGTGATGGGGTGATGACCTTGCAAAGAAGAGGAGATTGAAGATAAGTGCGTCAACGTATACCATGCACCAACACTTACAAGGCTAAAACGTAAACCCATGCAGTGGGTAGCATACCCATGCGGCAAGTCAAACCCATGCGTTGAAGGGACTTAGGAGCGGTGGATGCAATGCTCACGGTCGTATGTGGAGGGATGATGCCTATGCAATGAACTTCATTGTCCAACACATGCAGTACTTGAAACCCATGCATTGAGCACTTCATTTTCCATGCGTGGAGTTCAGCAGAAATCCCTTGTTCGTCTCGATCTGTGCATCATGGAAGGTACCTGACAGATAGTTGATCGCAAGAGTCTCTTTGATGCAATGATGACAGCTTTCCTTTGTAATTTTAATTTTGTTAAAATTAGGGGGCCAATATTTGGTCTATCATAGCTTTTATATAATTTTATATGCATATAATGTATTATTTAACTGTATGTTTTATATGTTACATAATGTATATCATATAGTCTTAAAATCCCACCTTAGGATAAACATGAGCATGCATCATATAGTATGATTACATAATTAAATTAGCATGCTCATGCATCTTAATATAGATGTTATATTATTTAGATGTATGGTATATTAAACATGTTCATGCATCATGTAATATTATAATTGTTATTATGTATGATGGCATGATGGTTGATGATACTTAATGATTGTTTAATATAAGAGTTATATTTACAATAAAAAGGAATTTGTATTGAGCATGACATTACTTAGATTAATATAAGTATTTTATTTTAATCAATGTCACCAATTGCAAACTTATAAATTTTAATTTTTCATTGTTTTATAACAGTTATAAAATTAATAAAACTAGAATTAAAATCTATAATCAAGAGTTGCATGCAAACATAGGTCAAAAGTAATTTTAAATGGTTTAAAATTAATGCACCTAAACTTATGTTAAACACATTTCTAATGAGATTAGAAATAAGTTAATCTTTTAATTCATTTTAATAGGATTAAAATGAACTCAATTTAAAAGATTAAATTTATAAAATGATTGCCTATAAAGGACCTTTGTCTAAGGAATGTTCTGTCTAGGCTGAAATTTTTAAGTTGACGGAAACATAACACCTCTACCTAGGAACCGACCAGGAAAGTGAATTGGACAAATAATTTTTAAGTATGCAATAGGTGATTAATTTCATTAAAGAGTTTAATGAATAAAGTCACATATTGTTAAACTATTCCATATAAGCGTTATATTGAGCAAATTTAACAAGGACTTAGAAAAATTGAATTAGCCGAATTTACCTAAATATGAAACCCTAAAATTTTAAAATACTCAGTGGAAGAAAAAGATGTATACAATATGCCAATTTTTTCACTTGTGCTCTCCCTAAAAGTTCACGCTGTGAGACTCATGCTTGGCCTCGTGGCGCCCTGAGAGCGTCCCCCTACGGATGGTGTTTGCATAGGTCGATATCAAGGAATGAAGAGAGTGTTTATAGTAAGTAAGAGAGGGGTGTATCAACATGTCCTATGGTCTCCTTCATTGGTTTGCATCGTGAGACCTTTTTGCACAACCTTATGGCGCCTTGAGAGCATCCCCCTTCGGATGGTTTGTGCATTAGATCAATATCAAGGCGAAATCTAAAAATGGTTTTGAATAGAATCACTTTAGTTTTTGCTTCAATCGGCTTTCCCCTTTGGTTGACTCATTGGGACAAAATTCTAGGGTCTAAAATGAAGGGTCACACCTACAAAAAATTGTTAACCAAGTTAATGATTTCTTGATCGAACAAATGGTGACTAGTCGTCATAGGAATAAGAGTTATTCTGGTGTGATAATTGGTTGAGAAGTGTCTCAATTCCGTGGAGGGGTGACTGACCACTCTTTGGTGGCTTTTGTTCTAAACTACTGAAGCATTACTGCAAAATGGAATAATGATTGGGGTTCATTATTAAGGTTTTCCTAAAATTGATTGGACTAAAATGAATTTTTGCAAAAGTGTCTAAAAATGGGTGATTTGTTTTGTATCAACAAACATGTCTAGTGCTTCAATGAACCTTCTTAAAGCTAACATTTTGACTTAATTCAATTATGCAACTGTTGAGATTGGTATCCTAATTCTCCCAGAGTCTCATTGTTTGTAAAGATACACAGTGTTTGATGAATAAAATAAATATTATTTCATTCTGGCATTTACTCATATCTAATAAACAAAACTCCTTGGTTATCTTATGTAAACTTAAGCATGCATATATGATATATAAGTGGATCATGCCTTAATTGATAACCTAAATACGTTTGTAGTATAAGAATTAAGATGGGATACCTGATCTTGGTAACACTACAAATACGGTATGCTTTGTAGAGGTTTGTAAGTGTTGTAAACTACTACAAATGGTAGATCCTTACCATTCATGTGGAGACGTGCAAGCGGGGGTGTCCTATACAAAGAGTTTATATAAGATCGGACCACAAGATGACTAGACTCTGTATATAACGTTGTTGATACTAGAGACTTACATCTCATCTAAACAACCATAGGTGACACAACCTCAATCTTGAGTGTTTTGGGAACTCCTGCCTTTAAGAGCGGTCCTTTGATTAGTATGGGGAAGAGGGGCTAGATTGTCAACTCAACATGCCTACCTTTTTGGGGACTTGTCTGATTTGAGAGTTGGGAACTCAATCCACAAGATGGAATTCACTCTTTTCCCGAAGCAAGGATAACTAGAGAGATTGCTCCCTTAAGGGCTGATTCCAGGGCTTGAACATAGTGGCCACAGCTTCTCTTTGGAATAGAGGACTCATTCATGGTAGGACTATGACTTATGTTCATTAGAGGGATCAGTGGTACTTAAGGAGTTAGATGTAACTACAGGGGCATAACGATTATTGGCCGAGCTGTACTTACGAGCGATCTATGAAGGGTTGTTGCACTACTGATTGGTTAAGATGGACACATAATATATCTGTGGTAAAGAGAGTTCAGCTTTTGGTCTTTAGTAGAGTGCCTGACAGTCAACAGATGGTAGATCCTGTGACTAAAGAGTTTAGTCAGTTATTCACGTACCATTGGAGTTTTGGCTACAGGTCCATGAGGTCTCCTTGGTAGCTCATTGGATTCAGTTGAGGACCGGTTCTTGGTGTTGATTTGAAATGTTCAAATTGACAAGAGGTAATTCGATTATATATGATACATCGGTATGATGTATGAGATACATCTAATGGAGGATTAATGTAAATGAGATTTACATTAAGTACCATGGAATAGAAAAAGAACTATGGTTTATATGTTTCATGAGATGAAATATTAAAACTATAGGTTATAAATATAGTATGNACATTAAGTACCATGGAATAGAAAAAGAACTATGGTTTATATGTTTCATGAGATGAAATATTAAAACTATAGGTTATAAATATAGTATGATAAGTTGGTTATCAATTATATTTATAATAATATTAATTATTGGATAATTAAATATTTTTCACTAATAACCAATTGAGTGGGAGGTTATTGATGGTTTCATGGTAACCGTGAGATAAAATGAAAATTATTTTCCTAATTTTTTTTTGGCAAAATTGAATTTGAGATTTTCTCTCTCAGAAAAACTCTCACGGAAGTTGTCAAGTAAATAGGCTTTACTAAGCGACAACTTGGACCAAGGTAAACGATCATGTAGTGTTTATAGGCAACAGACATGTAGCTAAGCGATGAGCTAAACGATTGCTTAGCAAGCAATCGTTTAGCTTGCTAAACGATTAGGCATCCACCTATACGATAGATTCAGTCTTCTCCCATTTGCTCAATGGTTTACATGATTATTGATTCCTCCGTCTTCTACCTCAAACCAAGTCCACACAAATCCCACCCTCTGGATTCTTACATCGAGACTACCAAGGTAGCCTTCTTGGTGGTGTCATACTTAACTCGACACCATCGAGGTTTTGTGGAGGCCATTCGTGTTGCTGGGGTGTTCGTGACTGAGGCGATCGTTGAGTTCGAGTGTGCGGTGTTCGTGCAATGTAGCAGCCGTGTTGGACGAGCGTTCGAGGTTGTTATGTTCGAGTGTTTGGGATCAAGGAGCTTGGCGCTGGAGAGTCTACAAATGTGTGTAGATTTCCCCTTGATTTTTGTTGTATCATGCTGTAATTTCTGTAATGAATGCATAACCATTTGTTTATGTTTTTCATTGTAATTTGTAATGTTCATATATGATTGTAATTTGGAATGATCTTTCCGCTGCTCATGGAAATCCTCATGATTGATTTCCTTCAGCAACTTGGAAAGAATCAATTAAAACTATGTTTGTGGTAAATGACCTTAATTTCGTCTTAATTGAGGAATGTTATCTAGTCTCGATCCCTAATGCAACACGAAGTGTTCATGATACATACAAAAAGTGGATGACGACCAATCTTAAGGCATGAGTTCACATTTTGGCAAGCATACCTGATGTCTTAGCCAAGAGATTTGATAGCATGGTCACTGAAGAAAATCAGACATGAGGATTTTCATAAGCAGCAGAATGATCGTTCCAAATTCCATTCGATATTGAACATACACGATTACAGTACAAGAAAAGGAAACTAATAGGTCATGCACAATATGAAATTACAGCATGCTTTAAGATGAGATCAAGGGATAGAGTATACATACCTTTAAAGAACCATTGTTTAAACTCCCTCGATCAGTCTCCAAGCGTCCAAAACAGCAATACACGAATGCTCGAACACAACGACCGGTGCAACAACACGATCAATAGCAAACATCACACGAACAATATGAACAGCCAAAAGTCACAAACCCAACGAACGACCTCTAAAACCTCGAAATCAATTGAGTTGAGTGAGGACACCACCATAATGGTTGCCTTGGTATTCTCGGTGTGAGAATTCATGAGTTATGAGCTCTGTATGAACTTGGTTAGAGGAAGAGACTGGAGGAACAACAAACATGTTGACGATTGAACAAGTGGGAGATGACATAATATATCGTATAGACGATGTGCTCAATCGTGTAGAAGATGGCAGGCTATCGATTAGACTAAATGCCCTACGAGTCGTTTAGTTATGACCAACTGAGTGAACTGTTATCTCTATATAGTTTAACACTTCGATCCGGATCGCTCTGAGTCTTCTCTACACTAGTCTATAATGCTTAGTCGACAAAATACTATCACTTTTGATAGCCTTCTCCATGAGTTTCTTTCCAAATCAAGAACTTCTAATTTTAGGAAAACATTTTTTTCTTTTACTCACGGTTAGCCATAAAACCACCAATAACCTACCACTCAATTGGTATTAGAGAAAGAGATAATTATCAATATTAATATTATTTATAAAAAATAAATATGATAACCAATACCATATTATATTTATAACCTAATATTTTATATATTTCATCTCATTGAAACATACAAACAATAGTTCTTTTTCTATTTTATCGGTACTAAAGTAAATCATATTTACCATTTAATCACCACTTGATGTATCTCATACTGAAGGATCTTTTACCGAAGATTCCATGAGCAATTCGGATCGCTCCAATTTCATTAGTGACCGAAATACAAATATATACATTCATAGCGAGCAGTTATGCAAAACAAACACTAATTATCAACATGCTAAGAACGAAAAAATAAAAAGAGAATGATGCCATACCAGTTTGAAGACGTTCTTCACACTTGGAACTCAAAGCAGCGGAAACTCCAATGTCGATCTATCAATACCCAGCAACAATGTCAACATAGCAGCACGATCAATCGCACGAACGACGAACACCGCGAGGGACGGACCTACCATAGAAAAGAAGCCTCAGGATTTCAGAGTGAGAAAAGTCAAGTGGTCTTTGGTGAATTTGGTAGAGGAAGGAGGAAAACCAGATCGTGTAGGCGATAAGCAAGTGGGAGGGAAAAAGACGCTATCGCATAGCAAAATGCTTACCGTTTAGAAGAAGCTACACGATCGTGTAGCTTTTACTGAACGATCGTTTAGCAAAATCGACACACTATATGATCGTTTAGAGAAGCTATTCGATCGTGTAGGAAATAGCGTGTGATCGTTTAGGTGCGAGGTAGACGATCATTTAGGTAGAGAGGCGACTATCGTATAGGCTCTCGATTCTTTAAGCGATTGTTTTCTTTTCACCAATGCACGCTCACTCTTTCTTTTGGACGATTAATCAAAATGAAAACTATTTTCATTTTAATTCATCGGTTACAATAACCGACGCTGCCCCACTAACCCACGCCCGAACATAAATTTTTAGACTAATTATCATATAATCAATCAATTAATTAATAATAAATATAATCATATTATATTTTTACCCTATAGTTTGATATCACATATCTACTATAGTATTTTCTCCTTTACTTGATATAAATCATATTTATATCTAATTTCCTCCAAAATAATGTATCTCATACATTTAGCCATTATATCATATATAATTAACCAGTCCAATTATATCATATATAATCGAACTTCCTCTTATCAATTTGAATAATTCAAATTAACCCAAACACTAGTTCTTGACTTTATCTATGCTACCCAGGGGATCTAATGGACCTGTGGCTCGAAGCTCCAATGGTCCGTGAATAGCTGACTAAACTCTTTAGTCACGAGATCCATCATCCGTTAACTGTCAGGCATTCCACTAAAGACCAATAGCTGAACTCTTCTTACCATAGATATATTTCTATGTCCATCAGATATAACCAATCATGAGTACGATGACCCTTCACAGATGCTCGTAAGTACAGTTGAGCCAAATTACCGTTTTGCCCCTGTAGTTACATCTCAATCCTTAAGTACCACTGATTCCTCTAATGAACAATACAACATAGTCCAACTATGTGTGAACACCTCTCGGGCCAAGAGAAGGTGCGTGGCGCCCAAGCCCCAGAATCAGCCCTTAAGGGAGCTATCTATCTACTTATCCCTGCCTTGGGGAAAGAGTGAATTCCATCTTGTGTAGCTGAGTTCCCAGCTTCCAAATCAGACGAGTCCCCAAAATGGTAGTTTTGAATTAGCGACGTGACCACTCGCACCCATATAAATCAAAAGACCGCCCTCAATGGCAGGAGTTTCCAACTCACTTAGGATTGAGGTCATGCTACCTATGGTCATCCTAGTGAAGTGAAGTCTCTGTCATGAACAGTGTTTTATAACGAGACGTTAACACTTCATGATCAGGTCTCATACAAACTCTTTGCATAGGATGCCTCCACTTGCATGTCCCCAATACGAATAATCAGGATCAGACCATCTGTGACAAGTCACAACACTTGTGACCATTCCCAACAAGAGCGGGGCCGTATCTGTAGCGTTACCAGGATAAGGTTTCCCTCCTATATCCATATACTACAGACCATTTTGGTTATCACTTAAGACATGGTCCACTTGTATGTCACCACATACATGCTTGAGTCACATACAAATAACCAGGGATTTTATGTTTATTAATTTGTGGTAAAGCGAATAAAACAAGCAACTGAGCAAAATACAAGATGTGAAGTAAATATCATATATTAACAACACAAGCGTTCGTACAAACTATTTACAAACTACGAGACACGAGACTTTAGGGCATCAACCCCAACACATACATCACGCCAATTATATCAAATATAATTGAATTTCCTCTTGTCAATTGAACATTTCAAATCAACCCCAAGAACTGATTCTCAACTTGAATCCATTGAGCTACTAATGGGACCTTATGGACTTGTAGCTTGAAGCTCCAATAGTACGTGAATAGCTGACTAAACTCTTTGGTCACGGATCCACCATCCATTAACTACCGAGCACTTCACTAAAGACCGACAACTGCACGTTCCTCACTACAGATATATTTTGTGTCCATATCAACCAATCAACAATGCGATAACCCTTGACAGATCGCTCGTAAGTATAGCTGGGCCAATTTATCGTTATACCCCTGTAGTTACATCTAACTTCTTAAGTATCATTGATCCCTCTAATGAACATAAGTCATAGTCCTACTATGACTGAGTTCTCTCTTCCAAAGAGAGATTGTGGCCACTATGTTCAAGACTCGAAATCAGCCCTTAAGGGAGCAATCTATCTACTTACCCTTGCTTTGGGAAAGGAGTGAATTCCATCTTGTGTAACTGAGTTCCCAGCTCCCCAATTAGAAAAATCCCCAAAAAAGTAGGCTTGTTGAGTTGGAAATCTGGCCACTCACACCCATACTAATCAAAGGACTGCCCTCAAAGGCAGGAGTTCCAAAAACATTCAAGATCAAGGTTATTTCAAACCAACACCAAGAACTGATTCTCAATTTGAATCCTACCAAGGGGACCTTATGGACTTGTAGCTCGAAGCTCCAACAGTAAGTGAATAATTGATTAAACTTTTTAGTCACAGGATCCACCATCCGTTAACTTCCAGACAGTCCACTAAAGACCGACAATTGAACTCTCCTTACCACAAATATATTATGTGTCCATATCAACTAATCAATAATGCGATAACTCTTCATAGATCGCTCGTAAGTATAGTTGGGCCAATAACCGTTATGCCCCTCTAGTTACATCTAACTCCTTAAGTACCACTAATCCCTCTAATGAATATAAGTTATAGTCCTACTATGACTAAGTCCTCTCTTCCAAAGAGAAGTTGTGGCCACTACGTTCAAGCCCTGGAATCAGCCCTTAAGGGAGCAATCTCTCTACTTATCCCTGCTTTGGGAAATGAGTGAATTCCATCTTGTGGATTGAGTTCCCAACTCCTAAATCAGACAAGTCCCCAAAAAGGTAGGCATTTTGAGTTAACAATCTGGCCTCTCTCACCCATACTAATCAAAGAACCGCCTTCAAAGGCAAGAGTTCCCAAAACACTCAAGATTAAGGTTATGTCACCTATGGTCATTTAGGTGAGATGTAAGTCTCCAGTATCAACGACGTTACATACAGAGACGAATCATCTCGTGGTTCATTCTTATACAAACTCTTTGTATAGGACACCCCCACTCACATGTCTCCACATGAATGGCCAGGATCAACCTCTGTAGTAGTTCACAACACTTGTAAACCTCTACAAAGTGGGTCGTGTTCGTAGTGTTATTAGGATCAGGTATCCCTCCTTAATCCTTATACTACAAACCTTTTTAAGTTATCACTTAAGGCATGATTCACTTGTATATCTCATATACATGCTTAAATTTTCATACAATAACTATGGAGCTTCTTTTATTGGATATGAGTAAATGCAAAATAAAATAACTCTTATTTTATTCATAACAATGTGTATAATGTTTACAAACTATGAGACTCTGGGAGAATTAGGACACCAATCCCAACGGTCACTACACTTCAGATCATGCAATCGATGCGAGAATTATTTGAGTGAAAGTCCTCATAATTCAAGCAGGATGGGATTGATATAGACAAAACCAGTAATGTCAACTCCTTATTTGATCTTCGATCCATATTTAATGTTAAGGGACTAATAGAAGAGGCAAAAGTTGTTAACTCTAGCGAAGTTTATCAAAGAGGTTTGACCTCGGAAGAAAAACTTGGAATTTATAATAAGGGAGTTCAAGCTAATCCCACTACTCTCCAGCATAGGAAGAGATCCAATAACAATAAATCTGATTTACTTATCTTGGAGTCATGTTTGGTAGAGAATATTGGTTCTGGCTGGGTAGTTGATCAGGGGCTACTAATCACGTGTGTTTTTCCCATAAGAGATTTGATTCCTAGAAACAATTGGAAGCTAGAGAGATGACTCTTCGAGTCGGCACTGGTGAGGTCATTTTAGTTGTTTTCGTAGGTAGGCTTAAGTTACTCATGGACAAGAAATTATATATGTTATTAGATGATATATATGTAGTTCCTAATATGAAAAGGAATTTAATCTATGTTTCTTATTTGATTGAGCAAAATTATCCTCTCTTATTTTCTGAAATAAAGTGTTTATTTTTAAGAACGAAATAGAGATAGAATTTTCTTCAAAAGAAAGTAACTTATATATACCAAGACCATTAGTTACAAAGGTTATCCTAAATACTGAAATGTTCAGAACCGCGACAACTGCGAAAAAACCAAGGATTTCTCCTAAAGAAAATGCCCACCTTTGGAATCTAAGGCTAGGTCACATTAATCTCAATATGATTGAGAGATTGGTGAAAAATGAACTTCTAAATGGTTTAAAAGAAAACTCTTTATTTGTATGTGAATCATGCCTTGAAGGCAAGATGACAAAACAACATTTTACTGGAAAAGGTTATAGAGCCAAAGAGACCTTAGAGCATATACATTCAGATCTCTGTGGTCCGATGAATGTAAAAGCAAGAGGAGGGTATGAATATTTCATCTCTTTCATAGATGATTATTCAAGATACAGATATCTTTACCTAATGCAATACAAGTTTGAAGCACTTGAAAGTTCAAGGAATATAAGACCAAGGTTGAAAACTTGTTAGGTAAAAAGGTAAAAACACTACGATTTGACCATGGTGAAGAGTATATGAACTTAAGATTCCATAACTATATGATAGAACATGGAATAACATCTCAATTCTCAACTCTTGGTACATCTCAACGAAATGGTGTATCAAAAAGGAGAAATAGAACCCTATTGAACATGGTTCCGTCTATGATGAGCAATGCATAACTTCTAACTCATTTTGGGGATTTATAGTGGAGACTGATGTTTACATTTTGAACAACGTTCTAGCCAAGAGTGTTTCTGAAACACCCTTGGAGTTGTGGAGAGGCTGTAAAAGTAGTTTACGCCACTTTAAGATTTGGGGATGTCCAGCCCATGTGCTTGTGATAAATCTCAAAAAGTTGGAACCTCGTTTGAAAGTATGCCTATTTGTAGGCTACCCCAAAGAAATAAGAAGGGGATACTTCTTTTATCCAAAGGAAAATAAAGTGTTTGTATTGACAAACACTACTTTCTTGGAAAAAGACCACATCAGAGACCACAAACCATGAATCAAAATAGTTTTAAGAACGATTTTTCTGATGATGATACTAGGGTATGCCCTAGTTTATTGTATATTGTATATATTTTATATTGTATTGTACATTAGTCTCCCGAGGCATTAGAACAAGTGGGAGGTTGTTGGGATTGATGTCCTAATTCTCTCGGAGTCTCGTTGTTTGTAATGATACACATTGTTTGATGAATAAAATAATTGTTATTTCATTCTGGCATTTACTCATATCCAATAAACAAAGCTTATTGGTTATCTTACATAAAATTAAGCATGTATATGTGATACACGAGTGGATCATGACTTAAGTGATAAACTAAATAGGTCTGTAGCATAAGGATTAAGGTGGGATACCTAATCCTGATGACACTACTGATACGACCCACTTTGTAGAGGTTTACAAGTGTTGTAAACGACTACAGATGGTAGATCCTGACCATTCATGTGGAGACATGGAACGAGGGTGTCCTATACAAAGATTTTGTATAAGACCGGACCATGAAATGACTAGACTCTGTATATAATGTCGTTGATACTAGAGACCTACATATTACCTAAACGACCAAGGTGACACGACCTCAATCCTGAGTGTTTTGGGAACTCCTGCCTTTGAGGGTAGTCCTTTGATTAGTATGGGTGAGAATGGCCAGATTGCCAACTCAACATGCCTACCTTTTTGGGAGTTGGGAACTCAATCCACAAGATGGAACTCACTCCTTTCCCGAAGCTGATATAAGTAGAGAGATTACTCCCTTAAGGGTTGATTCTAGAGTTTGAACATAGTGGCCATAGTTTCTCTTTGGAAGAGAGGACTTAGTCATAGTAGGACTATGACTTACGTTCATTAGAGGGATCAGTGGTACTTAAGGAGTTAGATGTAACTACAGGGGCATAACGGTTATTGGCCGAACTGTACTTATGAGTGATTGTGAAGGGTTGTCGTACTGTTGATTGGTTAAGATAGACACATAATATATCTGTGGTAAAGAGAATTCAGCTTTTGGTCTTTACTGAAGTGCCTGGCAGTTAACAGATGGTGGATCTTGTGACTAAGAGTTTAGTCAGTTATTCACGTATTGTTGGAGCTTCGAGCTACAGTTCATAAGGTCCCCTTGGTAGCTCAATGGATTCAGGTGAGGATCAGTTCTTGGTGTTGATTTGAAATACTAAAATTGACAAGAGGTAATTTGATTATATATGATATGATCGGTATGATGTATGAGATACATATAGTGGAGGATTAATGTAAATGACATTAAATGCCATAGAATAGAAAAAGAGCTATGGTTTATATGTTTCATGAGATGAAATATTTAAACTATAGGTTATAAATATAGTATGATAAGTTGGTTATTATTTATATTTATAATAATATTAATTATTGGATAATTAACTCTTTTTCTCTAATAACCAATTGAGTGAGAGGTTATTGGTGGTTTCATGGTAACCATGAGATAATTTTTTTTTTCCTAATTTTAGTAAGTTTTTGCAAAAAAAAAAAAAATTGTGATTTTTTCTCTCTTGGAATCTCAAGAAAGTTGTCATGTTTTTGTAGCTAGCTATGAAGGCGACAGACACGTAGTTAAGCGATGGTAACTTGGAGCTAGCTAAACGATCGTGTAGTGTTTGTAGGTGACAAACATGCAGCTAAGCGATGAGCTAAATGATCACTTAGCTTTTGTTAGATGATCGTTTAGCTTTTGCTAAATGATTGGGCATCGACCTATAAGATAGGTTCAGCCATCTCCCACTTGCTCAATCGTTTAACGATTATTGTTTCCTCCATATTCTGCTTCAAACCAAGTCCACACAGAGCCCACCCTCTGGATTCTCACATCGAGAATACCAAGATAGCCTTCTTAGTGGTGTCATACTCAACTCGACACCAACGATGTTCTGTACCATATATGAGGGAAATCATACACGAGGATTTCCATGAGCAGCAAAAAGATCATTCCAAATTATAATCATATATGAACTTTACAATTATAGTCATAAACAAAAACATACGACTATGCATTAATTACAGAAATGACAACATGACAATACAAAATGATTAAGGAGAAATGCTACACACATTTATAGACTCATCGCCAAGCTTATTGATCATGAATGCTCGAACACAACAACCTCGAACACTCGTCCAACGCGACCGTTACACAGCAGAACACCGTGCACTCGAACTCAGCGATCACCTCGATCATGAACACCCCAACAGCACAAACAGCCTCTACAGGACCTCAACGCCGTCGAGTTAAGTATGACACCACCAAGAAGGCTACCTTGGTATTCTCGGTGTGAGAATCCAGAGGGTGGGCTCTATATGGACTTGGTTTGAACTTTGAGGCAGAAGACAGAGGATACAACAATCGTGTAAACGATTGAGCAAGTGGGAGAAGGTTGAATCTATGGTATAGGTTGATGCCCAATTGTTTAGCAAAAGCTAAGCGATCGTTTAGCTCATCGTTTCGCTTAGCTGCGTGTCTGTCGCTTACAAACAGTACATGATCGTTTAGCTAGCTCTAAGTTATCGCTTAGTAAATCCTATTTACTTAACAACTTCCGTGAGAAAATTTCGAGAGAGAAAATCTCAAAATCACAAAATCCAACAGTACAAAATTAGGAAAACAATTTTTTTTTTTTATCTCACTGTTACCATGAAACCACCAATAACCTCCCACTCAATTGGTTATTAAAGAAAAAGAATTAATTATCCAATAATTAATATTATTATAAATATAAATGATAAATAACTTACCATAATATATTTATAACCTATAGTTTTAACATTTCATCTCATCAAACATATAAACCATAGCTCTTTTTCTATTCCATGGTACTTAATGTAAATCTCATTTACATTAATCCTCTACTAGATATATCTCATACATCATACAGATCATATCCTATATAATCAAATTACCTCTTGTCAATTTGAACATTTCAAATCAACACCAATAACTGATCCTCAACTGAATCCATTGAGCTACCAAGGGGACCATATGGATATGTAGCTCGAAGCTCTAACGATACGTGAATAACTTACTAAACTCTTTAGTCATGGGATCCACCATCCATTAATTGCCAGATACTCTACTTAAGACCGACAGCTGAACGCTTCTTACCATAAATATATTATGTGTTCATCTTAACCAACCAGCAGTGCGATAACCCTTTATAGATCGCTCGTAAGTACAGTTGAGCCAATATCGCTATGCCCCTGTAGTTACATCTAACTTCTTAAGTACCACTGATCCCTCTAATGAACATAAGTCATAGTCCTACTATGACTGAATTCTCTCTTCCAAGCAGAAGTTGTGGCCACTATGTTCAAGCCCTGGAATCAGCCCTTAAGAGAACAATCTCTCTACTTATCCCTGCTTTGGGAAAGGAGTGAATTCCATCTTGTGGATTGAGTTCCCAGCTCCCAAAAAAGTAGGCATGTTGAGTTGGAAATCTGGCCACTCTCACCCATACTAATCAAAGGACCGCTCTCAAAGGTAGGAGTTTCCGAAACACTCATGATTGAGGTTGTGTCACCTATGGTTGTTTAGGTGAGATGTAAGTCTCTAGTATCAACGGCGTTATACACAGAGTCTATCATCTTGTGGTCCAGTCTTATACAAACTCTTTGTATAGGACATCCTTGCTCGCACGTCTCCACATGAATGGCCAGGATCTACTATTTGTAGTAGTTTACAACATTTGCAAACTTCAACAAAGCGGGCCGTATCCGTAGTGTCACTATGATCAGGTATCTCACCTTAATCCTTATACTACAGATCTATTTAGGTTATCACTTGAGGCATGATCCACTTGTATATCACATATATGATGCGTTATCTTATGCGATGAAATAATGGTGTAGAATGTGATGGTGGAATATGCGTTGTGCAAGCAAGTTTTCTCAGTAAGACCCAAATATAAATCCTACTGAATTGCCTGGTAAGCTCAGGGTCGAACACAGGGACTAAGGAAGACAATATGCGATGGTAATTTTGGATTACTTTGCGGTAACGATTAAATCAATGGTTTGGTTGATTTATTGTTTAAGGTATAAAATGTATGCGGTGGATTTGAGAGAAAAGTAATTATGCGACAGATACACTGAGTATGTGGAGGAACGGGTTGAGAAGGTCTTTAGCTAGCGTTTCCCGAGAATGCGTACAAGCTATGCAATCATGCTACACTCATGTGACAGCAAATCATTTTCTAATGCAAATGCGATAGCTCCTAATTTTAGGACGCATGCGATGAATGCGATAATGTCTATAGAGCTTATTCCTAAGTCTCTACTTCTTGCCTATGCGATGACGAAAGATGCACACAAGGATAAGGCGACCGCATACAATCACATCCTATCTCTAGGGTGCATGCGATGCATTAATAGCAAACAGAACTTATTCCTAAGCTTCTATCTCTTGATTATGCGGTTCTAACCTGACTCTCCCAAGCCTAGATTCTAATCTGACTTTTCCAAGCCTAGATTCTATCCTTAGACTACCCTCTCGAGTATCTATAATGGATGAATGACGCATACATAATACAAGATAATCGCATAACATGAAGATCTCAAGTTATGCTAGCTAAGTGCTTCTCAACCCATTCGACAGATTTCGCTACTCATGCGTAATGTACATAAAGTGGACAGATATAAAGATGGAATTTCCATTTTTATAAATAAGTTCAGAGTACAAAATGACAATGGAAATAAGGGAAGAGAGCCTGGTAGCAATTCCTTGCTTCCCAAGACTTTTACACTGTGTTATCTCTATTCTACCCAATAGATGTTCTTACTTCCACAAGAGTTGGCCCTCTTTCTGATTTCGACGCTCTCGGCACTCTTCCGAGTTCAACGGGACGATCTCTTGGTGTAATCTTCCTTCACTCGCTTCCTCCTTCTAAGTAAAAGAAAAACTATGAACAAGGCTACTTCTATCTATATGGTAAATTTTGTAAATTGAGCGAACTGAACGAACTGAATTCCTTCCTTCACTGAAGATGGCCTTCGATAAAGAGCTTCAGGGTGAAGAACTTTTTTCTCTCATATGATTGCACTGATGGGATAACATTAATTCTCCGTCTGATGCGCCAAATATTTGTCACCGAAAAGTTGAGTGTACTTACTACAGTTGATTGTTAACGGCTTGTCAACTTAATTTGAAATCGACCGTCATCAGCTTTCTGTCCCATCGTGATTTATTAAGCTTTTACCCAGATGCGGCCACCTTGATACGCCGGCTCTATGCGGCCACCTTGATGTGCTGGCTCTATGCGGCCACCTCCTTGAGCAAATTTTCGTGAGCGCAAACGATCGCATAGCCTTGCGTCGCAATCTTTTAATGTGCTTGGACATTAATTTCTTTGGATCGCATTTTCGCCTTGCGCCAATGCATTTTCTACACAAAAATACATAAGTTATCTGTTTTAATGCAATGGATGCATGTGATCGCAATGTTGTAAACTTAATGCTTTTGGACGCAATATTGTATATTTTAACCATCGCAATCCTGCATTTTTTTATAACTTAGCATTGTAATAACGTGCATTTCTACCCGTTATCAATATACATGCTTAAGTTTACATAAGATAACCATGGAGTTTTGTTGATTGGATATGAGTAAATTCCAGAATGAATAATAGTTTTTTTATTCATTAAACAATGTGTATCATTACAAGCAACGAGATTCCGAGAGAATTAGGACACAAATCCCAACAATCTCCCACTTGTTCTAATGCCTCGGGAGACTAATGTAAAATATACAATAAACTAGGGCATACACCAGTATCATCTCCCACTTGTCCTAGACAAGATGTCGCATTTCCCGCAGACCCAGACTCTCTAAGTGACCCTCGAACACTTTAGCCGTGAGGACCTTTGTAAAGGAATCATCAACGTCGTGCTCCGACGCGATCTTCGAAACTATCACATCACCGCAATGCACAATCTCCCTGATCAAGTGTTATTTTCGTTCTATGTGCTTACCCCGACGATGACTCCGAGGTTCCTTCAAATTTGCCACAGCCCCGCTGTTATCACAATATAGAATGATAGGGAAATTCATATTTGGAACAACTTCCACATCTGAATGGAATTTCTTCAGCCAATCAGCTTCCTTATTTGCTTCACAAATAGCTACGTATTCGGCTTCCATAGTGGAGTCCGCGATGCATCCTTGTTTGATGCTTCGCCAGACTACAACCCCTTCATTCAGAGTGAAAATTGACTCTGATGTCGATTTCCAAGAATCTCTATCGGTCTGAAAGTCAGAGTCTTTGTATCATGTAGTCTAGAATGGTAATTTTGAAGAGACCATTTACATGACTCAACCAGAGGGATTCATTGAACAAGGTCGATAATAAAAGGTTTGCAAGGTTAATCAGTCCATTTATGGACTGAAACAAGCATCTCGATCTTGGAATATAAGATTTGATACTGATCAAATCTTATGGCTTTAATCAAAATGTTGATGAGCCTCGTGTCTACAAGAGAATCATCAATAACTCAATAGTTTTTCTTGTGTTGTATGTGGATGATATCTTACTCAATGGAAATGACGTAGGCTTTCTAACAGATGTAAAGGAATGGCTAGCTGCCCAGTTCCAAATGAAAATTTTTGGTGAGATCCAGTTTGTTCTAGGGATCCAAATCATCAAGGATTGTAAAAACAAAATATTGGCCTTGTTTCAAGCATCGTATATTGACAAGATGCTTGTCAGATATTCGATGCACAATTCCAAGAAGGGTTTATTATCATTTAGGCATGAAATTATTTTGTTTAAGGAACGGTGTCCTAAGACTCCTCAAGAGGTTGAGCAAATGAGATGGGTTCCTTATGCACCGCCCATTGGCAGCTTTATGTATGCAATATTATGTACCAGACCTGACATTTACTATGCAGTAGGGATTGTCAGTAGATATCAATCCAATCTAGGGTTAGATCACTGGACAACAATAAAAAAGATCCTAAAGTATCTACGGAGAATGAGGGGCTATATGTTCGTATGTGGGGCTAAAGATTTGATCCTTACAAGATACACTAACTTTAATCTTCAAACTGATAAGGATTATAGGAAATCCACATCAGGATCAGTGTTCACTCTGAACGAAGGAGTTGTAGTATGTTGTAGCATTAAACAATGTTGTATTACGAATTCTACTATGGAGGCAGAATATGTAGCTACTTGCAAAGCTACTAAGGAAGTTGTCTGGCTCAGAAAATTTCTCATAGATTTGGAAGGGTTTCTAAATATGTCCTTGTTCATCACACTTTATTGTGATAATAGTGGTGTTGTGGTAAACTCCAAGGAACCTCATAGCCACAAATGTAGAAAGCATATAGAGCGCGAATATCATCTTATTAGAGAGATTGTGCAACGAGAATATGTGAACGTCACAAAGATTGCCTCAGAGCATAATATTATTGATCCATTTACCAAAGCTCTCACAGCTAAAGTTTTTTAGGGTCATCTGGAGGGTCTAAGTTTACGAGATATAAGTCACCTAAGGTAGGGCAAGTAGGATATTTTATTAGGTATATTGTATGCTCTAGTTTATCGTATTGTATATTGATACTTTACCTTACGTTGTATATTGATACTTTACTTTCCCACTCGTCTTTTAGTGTATTTTGATACATTCCACTAGCTTTGGACAAGTGGGAGATTGTTATCTCTAATCCAATTAATCAATATTCATCAATTACCGATCACTCTACTGAAGACTGATAGTTGTACTCTTTGCATTGTAGATATATTTTAGTGTTTATGGATATAGCCAATCAACAATGATCTTTCACAAATGCTCATAACTACAGTTGGGTCAAAATACCGTTTTACCCCTACATTTACATCTAATTCCTTAAGTACCACTGATTCCTCTAATGAACAAACAGTTTATAGTCCAACTATAAACCAACACCTCTAGGGCTAGTGAGAGGTTGAGGTTTCATTGTTCAATACCCGGAACCAGCAATTAAGGTATCAATTTATCTACTTTTTCAAGGAATAGGAATGAGTGAATTCCAGCTTGTAGAGTTGTATTCTTAGCTCCCTAATATGAAAAATCCCTAAAATAGTAGGCTTACTGAGTCAGCTATCATGGCCACTCGCACCTATACAGATCAAAGGACTGTCGTCATAAACAAGAGTTCACAACTCATTAATGATTAAGGTCAAGTTTCCTATGGTCATCCTAGTGAAATATCAGTTTTTTTCAAGTAACGGTGTTATAAAAAGAAACTAATTTTTTCGTAGTCTGGTCTATGTATAAACTTTTTTATATAGGATACCTCAACTCACATGTTTTTACATGAACAATATGGTTCATATTGTTTGTAATACTTACATCTCATGTAACAATTACAAAGTGGGTCGTACCTGTAGTGTCACCAAGATAAGGTACCTAACCTTCATCCACTTACTGCAGATCTTTTAGGTTATTACTTGAACATGAACTATCTGTATGTCAACCATATACTGTTCAAGTTTAAGGAATTGGTGAAGGTCCTTAAGCGAAAACAGGGATCGGTCCCAAATCCCAATTTTTATAGAACTCACAATTTTACAGAAAACATACAGAAAATTATGCATTTAATTAAATTACAATATACTAAATGTAAAAGAGAAAAGGGATAAGAAAACCCTTACCTTTGAAGAATCTTTTCTTTACATTTTTCCTCTCCAAGAATGGTCACAAACAAAACGATCTCCAAATGGTCACTACCACGAATGAGTCCTATGTATTCTCCATGATGAGAATCACAGGAGTTTGTAGGCTCTGTGATTTTGGTGAGGGAAAGATTGAGAGAGGAGAAATTGAGAAGGAGAGATTTTGAGAACTTTTCTTAGAGAAAAAATTCCAGTGTTCGTCCATGTCTTAAAATTTCAGTGTTATTCTCTTTCTTACTCAATTGAGAAGAATTAGGTGATAACAAAAGCACTCTGCACATTGTAGAGAGAAAAAGGGGGAAGGAGTTACAACTCCCTCCCAAAATAATTTTCAAAAATAAATTAATAAAAAAATTTTATTTTATTAAAAAATTATTAAAAAATAATTAATATATATTTAAATGATAACCACTTTATCATATAATATATATTAAACTATATGTTATATCAAAGATAACATATAACCTATAGTTTGATAATGTATCAAATTAATATAACCTATAGTTTTCATTCTTTCGTTAATGCACGATGTTTAATATAAATTTCATTTCTACTAAATTCAATTATATAAATCCAATTCACATAATTAATATTTGAATCATATTCAAATATTTATTTCCTCTCAAATAAACTTTATATTATAATGTATCAAATACATTATAGTAACTATATCATATATAATTAAATTAAATCAATTATATCACATATAATTAATTCCCTTAATTAATTTGAACAATTCAAATAATCCAAAATTGATTCTCATTTAACCCCTGTTGAACTACAGAGGGGACTTCATGAACCTGTAGCTTGAAGCTCCAAGGGTACTTGAATAATTAATTGATCTCCTTTAATTATATTATTCAACATCCATTAACTGTTGGATACTCCACAAAAGATCGACAGCTGCATTCTTCATACTACAGATATATTTTTGTCTCCATTGGATATAACCAGTCAACAGTGCAATAACCCTTCGAAAATTGCTCGTAAGTACAACTAGGCCAAAATTATCGTTTTACCCCTGTAGGTATATCTAACTCCTTAAGTACCACTGATCCCTCGAATAAAAAATAAATCATAGTCCAACCATGACTAAACCTCTCTCGAGCCAGGAGAGGGTGTAGTACCACATTGGTCAAGTCTCATAATCAGCCCTTAAGGGAGCAATTTATCTATTTACCTCGATCTCGAGGAAAGATTGAATTTCATTTTGTGTAGCTGTGTTCCCAGTCATAGAATACACAAGCATGTAACGGAAGCAAACGTAATTAATAAGCTTTCTAATTACATTTTTTGAGTTCGAAAGCATGCAATTTTAGAAGAATACAAGAGAGTTTCAAGATGAACTTACCTTTGATGAATTCTTCCAATTCCAAGCATCTCTTCACTCCAATTCAGCGCCCAATCAACCGTCAACCACCTAGAGATCTTATCTATTATTCTCAGCCTTGAATTTGAGTGAATTTGTGAAGGTATTTTTCTGGGTTTTAGAGGAAGAAGAAAATAAAATCAAAAACTCATTTCTCAACCCAAAGCACTACCTCTTCCTCTTCAATTTAGAGTGTTTTATCACTCTTCACCGTTCAGGAACTCACCAACAACAACATTGCTAGCAGCTGCTAGAAGATGGAAGTGGAATTGTGTGTCATTGCATGAAGAACGCTTCATGCATGGAGAAAATGGGGAAAAACCCATTTTCTCCATTTTTCCAAAATTTCCATTTTCTCAAAATTTAAATTCAAATCTCAATTAATTCTTTAATGAACTAAAATCTGATTTGATTAATTCATTATTAATCAAATTTGAAAAAACAAAATCCAGTTTTTTAAATTGGATTAAAATTGGAAACTAATTAAACATAATTAATTAATTAATTAATTTAATATCAAATATTAAATTGATCACACACCTAATTTTAAATATGAATCCTATTCATGTAGTTAATAATTAAATCAACATTTAAATATTATAAACTCTCCAATTTCAATAAATTAAATGTTAATTATATCAAATATAATCATACAAACCCTAATTTGAATTTGAACTCATTCAAACTCAAACCCTAATTTCAAATTGAACATTTTCAAATTGAAATTCAACTTGAACAATTCAAATTGATATTATTCCAATTCACGTAATTTAATAATTCAAGGTGTTCATGTTTTACAAGCTAGTAGAAGGACTTTATGGATCTATAGATCATGAGCTCCAACGATTTAAGATTAATTGGCTAAAACTCTTTAGACCAAATTAATCAGTATTAGTTAACCATCAAATCATACCATTATAGCCCATGGTTGTACTCTCCCTACTGTAGATGTGTTTGTGTCCACATGATTTAACCATAACTAGTAAGTCGAACCTTCACAAGTTGTATGTAATAACGTCTGGGTCCATATGCTGTTTTACCCCCGATATTATGTCTTGCTCCTTAAGTTCCACTGATCCTTTAATGAACAACTGGTTTATGATCTAATCACTAAACCGGATCCCTCTCGAGCCAATGAGAGGGTCGGGCTCCTTGTTCAATACCTGGATTTAGTACTTAAGAGAACAACATTTCTCCTATCCCTAAATCGGGTAGGCGTGAATTTCGTCTTGCACCCTATAACCCCAGCTATCTACCCAGTCTTACCACTGAAATGGGTGACTTATTGAGCCGACGCTGTTGTGTCAACCCTCACCCATGCAAATCTAAGGATAATCCTAAATAAACAGGGGTTCATGGTTAGCTCAGAATTAAGATCGAGTTACCTAGGTCATCTAAGCGAAATAGTCAGTCTTAAATAGTAAACAACGTTATAAAGTAAGAGTGACTTATTTCTTAGTCTGATCTTATGCAAACTCATTACATAGGATGCCCCCACTCCTCATGTCAATACATGAACGAATAAGGACCACTTTGTTTATAACACTTTTACAACAACTTGTAACCGCTACAGAGTAAGTCGCATCCAATAGTGTTACCAGAACAAGACACCCAACCTTATTCGTATACTATAGACCATTTTGGCTATTAACTTGATCTTGATCCATCTTTATGTCTCTACATAAAGTTCAAATATTCATGTAATAATCATAGATCTTAGTTTATTGGATTTAGATTATATGAATGCAATTTAAAGATTCAATAACAACTTTATTGAAGAAATGTTGAATAACATCTTTATTGATAATATAATGTGTTTAACTTTATAAACTACAAGTTTTAGGATACATGACCCAACAATACTCCCACTTAGACTGAAACTATAGGGGATCAATATATACAAATATATACAATGTTGAGTTACATTGAGAAAATAAAAGATATAAATACAATAAACTAGGGCATCGGACACCTATAAATTCTCCTATTTGCCCTAGTTACAAATAACTTGTAGACGTAGTCCTACTAGGTGACCCTCGAATACTTTAGCCAAGAGGGCCTTTGTAAATGGATCAACTAAGTTGTCTTGTGAGGCTATCTATGTGACGATCACGTCTCCTCTATGTACAATCTCCCTAATGAGATGGTACTTTCGCTCGATGTGCTTTCCACATTTATGGCTTCGAGATTCCTTTGAATTTGCAACTGCTCCACTGTTATCACATTATAGAGTGACTAAAAGGTGCAGATTTGGAACTACTTCCAAATCCATCAGGAACTTTCTGAGCCATACTGCTTCTTTTGCCACTTCACTTGCAACTACATACTCAGTTTCCATTGTAGAGTCAGCAATACAACTTTGCTTGATACTTCTCTATATTACTGCTCTTCCATACAGAGTGAATACTGATCCTGAAGTTGATTTCTTCGAATCTATATCGGTCTGGAAGTAAGAATCAATGTATTCAGTAAGGATTAGATCCTTAGCACCATACACGAGCATATAATTTCTCGTTCTCCGGAGATACTTGAGAATTTTTTTAACGGTAGTCTAATGATCATATCTAAGATTGGACTGAAATCTACTGACTGTTCCAACTGCTTAGCATATATCGAGACGAGTACACAACATTACATACATTAAAATCCCTACTGCTGATGCATATGGAATTCGTTTGACATCCTCAACCTCTTGAGGTGTCTTGAGACTTTATTCCTTAGACAGATGAATTCCATGTCTGAAAGGCAACATTCCTTATATCTAGACAACATCTTGTCTATATAAGATGCTTGAAATCATGCTAAAATTTTGTTCTTGTGGTTCTGAACTATTTGGATTCTAAGAATATACTGTGCTTCTCCCAAATCTTTCATTTGGAATTGTGTAGCCAGCCATCTCTTAACGTCAGCTAGAAATTCTACTTCCTTTCCAATGAGTAGAATATCATCAACATACAACACCAAAAAGGCAATAGTTTCGTTAATGATTTTCCTATAAACACAAGGTTCGTCGACATCTTGTTCAAAGCCGTAAGATTTGATCACAGTGTCAAATCTCATATTCCAGGATCTAGATGCTTGTTTCAACCCATAAATGGATCTATTAAGATTGCAAAATTTTTTCTCTCGACCCTGTTCGATGAACCCTTCTGGTTGAGACATGTAGATACTCTCTTCAAGATAGCCATTCTGAAAGGTTGTCTTGACATCCATTTGCCATATTTCATCATCACAAAATGCAGCAATGGACAAGAGTATTCTTATTAACTTTATCATGGCAACCGGAGAGAAGATTTCTTCATAGTCTACCTCTACTCTTTGGGTAAACCTTTTTGCCACAAGTCTTGCTTTGTAGATCTGTACCTTACCAGCTTGGTCTTATTTTCTTTTGTAGATCCATTTGTAACCTATAGGTTTTACCCCTTCAGGTTGATCTACAAGATCCCAGATAGATTGGTCTTTATCCACATCATTCATTGCTTGTTTGAAAGTTAATGGATCCTCTAAGCCATCATCTGGTATGATGACTTGAGTTTCAATTAAACCCATTTTCCAGTCAGGCTGAGCACAACCCTCCTACTACGAAGAGGCATTTTTCTATTACTAGCTTACTGTGAGGTTGATGATTCTTCATGTGGTCTATAATGACCCGACTTCTTAGGATTCAAGCTAGGCCGTTACTAAGCGCACACATGCACGGAAGTTAAAACGACACCCTTTTTTATAGTGAAATAAATGCTAAATAAATAAGGTAACTTAAAAGATTTTCATTAAATTCAAATATTAAAATCAAATGATAACGTACCCATAAGTCATAAATAGAAATAAATAAGTCTGAAAACAAATCTCAAATGATAAATTTCAAATGTCAAGACCGAAATTTAAAAACATAAGATAACTCTTAAAACATGAGCGGAAGCATTAAAACTAGTCCCCAATGGCTCATTCATGGATTCCTCTTGTCATTCGTCAATGCGTCCCTATCCTCACATGCAATATAAACATGAGAAAGGGTGAGTATAAAATACTCAGTAAGTAACCCCACTACTGGGGTCAGGCTAGGCATCTATGTCCTCTAGATGCCTACCTCTGGTGGAACATATAAACTTCTCTAGTTCTCATGGGACACATACATACATGAAAAACTGACTCTTATCCTACTATAGTTAAGTATGCCCACTATCTCTAGTAAGTCCCGTAGGACCCACAACCTCTAGTGAATTCCGAACGAAACACAACCTATAGTGAATCCCGAAGGAAACACAACCTCTGGTGAATCTCGAAGGAAACACAACTCTTAGTGAATCCCGAACGAAACACAACCTCTCGTGAATCCCGAATGAAACACAATCCCTGGTGAATCCCGAAGGAAACACAACCTTTGGTGAATCCCGAAGGAAACAACATCTAGTGGGCATCTAACTAATCAGTAAGGACACTATCACAGTTTCAACATCACAAGTAACACAACATGGTTCTATACCATACATATACACCTCGACATCATGGCTCTACAACATACATATATGCCTTAATATTCTCATATCAAATACAACCTCATGGAATCAAGTATCATCTCATGCTAGCATGCAAGAATCTACGTGCACAAATAAATATTTCAGATCCTCATACAAGAACATACATCGGTTATACTATACTATCCGTCTATCATGCTATCATTCTGTCATAATATTCATCTATCATGCTAGCAAACATCTAGTGTCTGGCCCGTGGGCAGTTCCAGTAGTAAGATTACTTACCTTAATACTAGATTCAAATATTGATCCAAGCGGTAGTCTTCAATAATCAATCTTTGAATTCAATTGCTCAATGAAGCTTGAGCAACAACCACCCTCAAGATTCCAATCTCCAAAATTTTCCTTCAATCAGACCATGCTTCCAACTTTTAATCTCTTTCTCCCTTAAAATTTTCAATTCACAAATAATTTAACTAACCCCCTTTCAAAATGGAATTAATTCTTGACAATAATTTCAAATTTAATTTATGTGATATTAAAAGTCCAATTTCCATAACTTTCCTCTGATTAAACCATTAAATTGAAACACTCATTCCTTTTTCTTGACATTAATTTTAAATGTAATTTATGTGACATTAAAAGTCTAATTTCCATAACTTCCCTCCCATTAAACCATTAATTTCAAAATGACTTTGTATGACATAATCCCCTTCCAAAGTGAAATTAATTCTTGACATTAATTTCAAATTAAATTTGTGTGACATAACCCCCTTTTAGAATGTAATTAATTCTTGACATTAATTTCAAATTAATTTATGCAACATAAAGTCCAATTCCCACAATTTTCCTCTGATTAAACAATTAAATTGAAATATCCATTTCTCAATAATTGAATCTCAGTAATACAATTAAATTTCAAAAATTCAAAAATAATCTCGAATATTACAAAATATTGAAATTACATTACGAACAAAATTTCGGGATGTCACATGGTTCTCCTCCAAGAAAGTTGCATTTGTCGACACAAACACTTTATCTTCCTAAGGATCGTAAAAGTTACCACCTTTTGTTTCTTTAGGGTAGCCTACAAATAGGCATACTTTTGAACGACGTTCCAGCTTTTTAGGATTTTGCACCAATCCATGTGCTAGACAACCCCAAATTCTAAAGTGATGTAAACTTCCTGTACGTCCTCTCTAGAGCTTAGAGCTCGTAAGGTATTTCATAAACACTTTTCGAGGGAACCATGTTCAAAATGTACACTGTGGTTTCAATTGCGTGTCTTCAGAAAGAATTTGGTAACTGAGCACAACTCATCATGGAATGAACCATGTCCAATAAGGTTTTGTTTCTTCTTTCTGCCACACCATTTTGTTGAGGTGTACCAGGGGCTGTGAGTTGAGACTGGATTTCATGTTCTATCAAATATTTTTGGAATTCCAAGTCCATATACTCACCACCTCGATCTGATTGAAGTTTTTTAATCTTTTTACTTAATTGGTTCTCAACCTCAGCCTTATATTCTTTGAACTTTTCAAATGTTACGGACTTTTTGTGCATTAGGTAAATATGCTCATACCTTGAATAGTCATTTAGGAAGCTGATGAAATATTCAAACCCTCCTCTAGCATTAACATTCATAGGACCATAAAGATCTGAATGTACCAGCTCTAAGGGTTCTTTGGCTCTAAGACCTTTTCTAGAAAAGGATCTTTTAGTCATTTTACCAGAAGATGATCTTTTAGTCATTTTACCCTCAAGACAGGATTCACATGATAGTAATGAACTATCTTCTAACTTATTTAGATGACTGTTCTTAACTAATCTCTCAATCATATTGAGATTTATGTGACCTAGTCTCAAGTGCCAAAGATAGGCATTTGGAAAGACTTTCCTTTTCTTATTATGAGTTTCAGCTGTTTTAAACATTTATATGTTCAAAACGGCCTTTACCTTAGTCGGTTTTAACAGATACAAATTATTTGCTAATTTTACAGAAAAGATTTTGATATTATTTGAAGTAATAAACATTTCATCATTTTCAAAAGAAACCTTGTAGTTTTGTTCCAGCAAACAAGAGATAGATATTAAGTTTCTTTTCATAGAAGGAATGTAATGAACATTTTTAAGTAAAATGTATCTAACTCCTATAAATAACTTCATATCTCCAACTCTTTGGTCCCTACCTTAAAGATTCCAGGAACTTGTTTCTTGTGAGAAATATATGTATGATTAGCGGCACCGGAATCTATTATCCAGGTTTTATCGTTTTCTACTAAACACGCTTCGATAACAAGTAAATCGTATTTATCTTATTGTTCGAATTTTACATTCTCATTTATACCGTTCAAAACATTAGAAGAATTGGGAGATAGAGGACAATCCTTTGTTAAAACTCTTTTAGAACCATCAACTGCTAGTAATTTGTACGTTAATTCGATTTTGTTGTTAACTAATTCGGAATCGAGTATTCTAGAAGAATTCGACATGCTAAAATTTTAAACAAATTCTAATTTAGTAAAATTGCACCTAAATCCAAAACAAGTTTTAGAAAAAACAAGTAATAATGTACCCAGAACCATTATTTATTTGCAACGATACTATAGTGAGTCAGAAGAAGTGCTACCGAGGAGTAGTCAAATACTCCTTCACTAAAGCAAAACAATTTTGATCGAACACTATCTCCAGAATAACTCTTATTCCTATAGTCATTTAGTTACCGTTTTTAGTCAGAAATTACTAGCACTTTAGTAATTCTGTGAGTGTAACCTTCCCTTTTTAGACCTCAGAGGTCGGTCCCAACTATGCTACTGAAATGAGAGTCAAGGTTGGGAATGGACCTAAAAAATCCTATCTATTTATGGAGTTTGAGTTGTTCAGAATCCTATGTTACATCCCTCCAAGGGGATAACCATCGTTAAATGACTAGCAAGGGCAGCCTAAAGCAAACCATCAGGCACAACATAGGAATCTCATGGTTCAAATTAATGGAAGAGACCGCAGGACATGTTGACACATATCTTTCACCCAATTACTATGAACTACTTCCCCTATTCACCTTGTTCTTCACCCATACAAACACTTTCCAAATAGAGCAATCGAGGTATAATCGATACGAAGCGTTGTATGGATCTCACGGTGTGAATTTTATAGGGATGTGAAAGTTGAAAGCAAATGTATCATATACTTTATTTTTATTTGAACGACTTCCCCTTATTCAACTAAATCTTTGATTTATGTAAATACTTTCTGAATGGAGGTGATGATGAAAATTTGGAAGCGCAATGTGTGATGCATGTCTTAGGTTATGCATTTGTTATCATGCGTCAATGGTCATGCGTTGGAATGGAAAGTATGTGTTAATCTCATATGCAATGACCATGCGTTCCTATCACAAGTTTTCTTGCGCTCTCGCAAAGTATAATGAGATCGCAAGTTTCTCGGGTGATACGAGGTCGAACTCAGGGACTTGTACTAAACGTTATGCGGGAGTGTGTTTGCGGCGAAGAATAAAAGAATGTTGAAAGTTATAGGCTATATACTACTCCTACTCCTAACTAACAAATTAAACAGTGGAAGTATGACTGTAAGAGATAGAGACACGACAATTGTTAACGTGTAGTAAAATGTATGGGAAAACAGATAAAATGGTGAAGGTGTCTTCACTGCAACACTAAGCTGGACTGCAAGGGTAACCCCAGCCAACGCATGTTATGCGATCATGCTATACAGACTTGACAAAGACGCATGCAATGTATATGTGATAGTGTTGAGAGGACTTATTTCTAAGTCTCTATTCCCGTTCACGTGCTCTCACACATAAACAAGATGATAGCATACCACCATATCCTACTTAAAGGGTGTATATGCTGTGCAGTAGCAAACAAAGCTTATTCTTAAGTCCCCATTATTGTTTATGCGATCCAAACCACTCTTCCGAGTCTAGATTTAGTTTTTAGACTACTCTCCCAAGTATGCCTAAATGATGAATGATGCGTTCATAAGACAAGGTAATCGGATAAACATGGTTGACGTAAGATTATTCCTATCTCTAGTGAACACTTACTTACATTGCTTAATGTGATCAACTACTTACCTTCCCGGGCAGTTGGTTGCTGCTGACTCTACTCATAGACAAGCATTGCGTCTGCTTATAGAAAAGCGTTGCTACAGCTTCACACTAAACAAATGGGTTTTTCTCACACCACTCGTGCAACGCACACCTCTTGGTGGTTTGCTACATGCTTCATATGTTGATGTCGCATGATTAAGTATGCGATACTCTAGTAGTCTTACTTAATAATGCAATGAAAGTAAAGGTTGCTAAGTAAATGAAGATGGAGATGGAATCGAAGGAAAATATAGAAATGCATTGATCACAAAATGTATTAATCTCTTAAGCCAAAATGTAATACAATACAAGGATAGAAGAGAAAAGGAGGGCCAGATGGAAGCAATGTCTTGCTTCCATCAGAGGTGTGTCAAGGCTGCTGGTGGTGCCATGGATGGGCGATGAAGTAGACTCTCTCGAGATCTAACTCTGGCGAAGGCTGTGGTCGTCACTCGAAAGGGTTGAGGGGATGAAGAACTCCCAAGACTGTATTCTCACGCTTTGGTCTGGATCATAAGAATATACCCGAGGGTGGAAACTTGGATGATCTGAAGTTCTGCTCAATGGCTTCTATTTATAGAGCTTGATCGCCGACAACATTAATGGTCCTTCTCTGAAATTCAACAGCTAACAGTGTGATGGACGTGATGGACCTGCTCTGAATCTCTGCTGCTAACGTTGTGGTAGGTGAAATGTCAACATCACCTTTTGATACTCCCGAGGTATGCGTTCATGCTTGGTTTCTGGAGTATCAACGCATTCCACCACCCTTGCGGTCATCCCTCTATTATGGTTATACTCTGTAGCGTAACCTCTATGTGATGGGTGCATGCGGCTAATAGCCACAACATCCATGCGTCGAGCGTACGCGATGCCTCTGCGATGGCGAGATTTCCCGTATGCGGTCGTCTTCGCAATAGCCCACCTTCCGTGCATGCGATCGATTTCTGCGTTTGCTACAAAAACAAACAATTGAACGCATAATAATGCATAATAGTGGGTTAGCCGAGAGTCTTAATGTCGTTCGATGCAAACTCGTTTTCTCATGAATTCTTAATATAATCCCCCATTTTCTACAACAGCCCTCATAATTCTAAATAAAAGGCTAATAATGACGTGCATTTCTGCCCGTCATCAGAAGGACACTACTAGGGTGACACGAAGTACTGCTTAAATCTCGATTGTGAATTCTTAGGGACGTGAGAGCTAAAAATAACGTATCATACATGTTATTAATCTTCCCCTGAAGTCTTCTAATAACTTTATCATATAAGTTATTAAACTCCCACTGAAGTGTTCTACTATTAATTTGGGTATATTTATACTTAGGTTTATTTCGGCTAATTAAAAACCCTAAGTCTATATGGTTTATCCAAGTATAACACTTATAAATGGATTTAAACTTACGATGTCTAGGTGATAAACTGTTTTATTGCCTCACACCGCTCACATACGCTTATAAAATCGATTAACAATGCTCAATTATTCGCCCATAATCCCCAGGTAGGAGGTGTTTCGTAGATCACCAACTTAAGTACCTCCAGCCTTAGACAGGATTATATACTGGTTGAATTTGTAACCACGTTTTACAAGATGTCGACCTATTTTAACTTATTAAAACGGATGATTAACCTACATGAGCATGCAACTTATTTTTGTTATGGATTTTAATGTCTAACTCAATTTTATAACAATTTATAAAAATTAGGCATGCTAATACATCCACAACATATATCAAGGCATTCCAATTTAATATAACATTTATATTAAATAACTAAAACCCTAAATATGCGTTCTATACATTATAACAATTTATAACATATATATAATACATGTAATAAGCTTCCTATGGTGGGATTTTAAATCTAAATGGCATACAATATGCACAAACATGTTTAAACTTAAATACAAAAAACATCACATGCATAACTATTTAAATAATACTGATATGGCTCAACTTTGGCATTTTAAGTAAGCATAATAACTAAATTATTACAAAACCGATCCAAAAACAGCTTCAAAATTGGTGTAGAATTGCTCGAACTGACCCAAATCAGACCCGAACCACTTGGACTGGTCCTTCAAGGCATCAAAATGGGTGGAACAGGTCCAAAAATGATTGAATCAGACTAGATTGAGGTTGAACCAGACTGGAAATGAAGAAAATCGATCAAACCAACCCTTATCAATTGTCCTTGCTCAGCAAACCGGTTCAGTCCTCGATCCACGTTGCTCGGCCAATCTAACTTGCGTCACGACGCTCGACGCTTGGTTGAACAACTCGTTTACTCGATGGGCTGGGATGAACAACGTCATGACTCTTCATCCCAGTGTTGCGACGCTGCAGGAAGAAAACCACGATCTGGGCAGCCACGAAGAATAGCGTTGCAACGCTGCCTGGACAGAAGCAGTTTTGCAGAATTTTGTCCTTGACCTTGCCTGCTTCAATCTCCAAATTACAGCCTAATTCGGACTCTAATGACTCCAAAAAAATTAGACTCTAGAGCACACATTTAAACTCATCAAACAAGAGTCAATTACAAATTTAACTTGGAAATCAAAGAGAAATCTAATGTCAAAGCTGGAAAACCATCCATATCAGTCCAAAATATGCAACATTAGAAATTCACCCACCAAAACTCAAATTAACACTAATTAAGTGCTTAAATCACCTTTTGATACAACTGATGGAATATACAAGCATCCAACGGAAGCAAACAGAATCAATAAGCATTGTAATTAGATTTAATTTGAGTTATAAGGCATGCATTTTCAGAAAAACACAAGAGGGTTTCAAGATGAGCTTACCTTTGATGAATTCTTCCAATTCCAAGTTGCTCTTCACTGCAATTCAGCTCCTAATCAACCGTGAACCACCAAGAGATCTTCTCTACTATTCTCAGCCTTGAATTTGAGTAGTGGAACTCGAATTTGAGTGAATTTGTGAAGGTTTTTCTATGTTTGAGAGGAAAAAGAAGATGAGATCAGAAACTCATTTCTCAGCCCAAAGCACTACCTCTTCCTCTTCAATTCAGAGTGTTTTATCATTCTTCACCATACAGGCACTCACCAGCAACAACATTGCTAGCAGCTGCTAGAAGATGGAAGTGGAACTGTGTGTCATTGCATGAAGAACACTTCATGCATAGAAAAAATGTGGGAAAAACCCACTTTCTCCATTTTTCCATTTTCTCAAATCTTAAATTCAAATTCCAACTAATTCTTTAATGAACTAAAATCTGATTTGATTAATTCATTATTTACCAAATTTGAAAAAACAAATACAATTTTTTAAATTGGATTAAAATTGGAAACTAATTAAACATATTTAATTAATTAATTAATTTAATATCAAATGTTAAATTGATCACACATCTAATTTTAAATATGAATCTTATTCATGTAATTAATAATTAAATCAACATTTAAAAATTATAAACTCTCCAATTTCGTTTAATTTCAATAAATTAAACGTTAATTATATCAAATATAATCATACAAACCCTAATTTCAATTTGAACATTTTCAAATTGAAATTCAATTTGAACAATTCAAATTGATATCATTCCAAATTCACTTAATTTAATTATTCAAGGTGTTCATGTTTTACGAGCTAGTAGAGGGACTTTATGGACCTATAGATCATGAGCTCCAACGATTTAAGATTAATTGGCTAAAACTCTTTAGACCAAATTAATCAGTATTCGTTAACCATCAAGTCACACCACTATAGCTCGATGGTTATACTCTCCTCACTGTAGATGTGTTTGTGTCCACATGATTTAACCATAACCAGTAAATCAACCTTTCACAAGTTAATCGTAATAATGGTTGGGTCAATATGTTGTTTTACCCCTGGTATTATGTCTTGCTCCTTAAGTTCCACTGATCCTCTAATGAACAATTGGTTTATGATCTAATTACTAAACTGAATCCCTCTCGAGCCAATAAGAAGGTGGGGTCCCTTGTTTAAGACCTGGATTTAGTACTTAAGAGAACAACCTTTCTCCTATCCCTAAATTGGGTAAGCGTGAATTTTGTCTTGTACCCTATGTCCTCAACTATCTATCTGGTCTTACCCCTGAAATGGGAGGCTTATTGAGCCAACGTTGTTGAGCCAACCCTCATCTATGCAAATCTAAGGATTATCCCGAATAAACAGGAGTTCATAGTTAGCTCAGGATTAAGATCGAGTTACCTAGGTCATCTAAGCGAAATAGTCAGTCTTAAACAGTAAACAACGTTATAAAATAAGAGTGACTTATTTCTTAGTCTGATCTTATGCAAACTCATTACATAGGATGCCCCCACTCCTCATGTCAATACATGAACGAATAAGGACCACTTTGTTTATAACACTTTTACAACAACTTGTAACCGTTACAGAGTAGGTCGCATCCAATAGTGTTACCAGAACAAGACACCCAACCTTATTCGTATACTATAGACCATTTTGGCCATTTACTCAAACTTGATCCATCTTTATGTCTCTACATAAAGTTCAAGTATTCATGTAATAGCCACAGATCTTAGTTTATTAGATTTAGACTGTATGAATGCAATTTAAAGATTCAATAATGTGTTTAACTTTACAATCTGCTAGTTTTAGGACACATAACCCAACACCCAGCTCCCCAATCAGACGAATCCTCAAAATGGTAGGCTTGTTGAGTCGGCGATCTAGCCACTCTCATCCATACAAGTCAAAGGGCCACCTTCATAGGCAAGAGTTCACAACTTACTCAGAATTCAAGTTATGTCACATATGGTCATCCTGGTGAAATGTAAATCTCTATTATGAATGGTGTTATATAATGAGATTAGTCATTTCATGGTTCGGTCTTATATAAACTCCTTTGTATATAATTTGTATAGAATACCCTCGCTCACATGTCTCCATATGAATGATCAAGATCAGATCATTTGTAGCACTTTACAACAATTGTAACATCTATAAAGTGGGTCGTACTCGTAGTGTCATCAAGATAAGGTATCCAGCTTTATCCATCTACTATAAATCATTTAGGTTATCACTTAAACCTGATCTACTTGTATGTCTCTACATACATGTTTAAGCTACAGAAGATAAACTTGGATGTTAGTTTATTGGTTTGTGGGTTTAATGCTACTAAATGTCAAAATAAACAACTCATATTTTATTAAATAAATAAAATGTTTGTACAATACAATTACAAACTGTAGGACTCTACGAGATTTAGAGCACCAACCCCAATACAAGTGACATCATATAACCTTAGATCTTAGTTTATTGGATTGAATTAATGTTGTCTAAATGTCAAATAAAATACCTCTGATTTTATTAGATGAATAATTTGCGTTAACAAAACTACAAACCACAAGATACACTAAATTTAGGACATCAATCCTAACAATCTCCCACTTGTCCAAAGCTAGTGGAATGTATCAAAATACAATAAAAGATAAAAGATGAGTGGAAAAGTAAAGTACCATTATACAATGTAAGGTAAAGTATCAATATACAATACAATAAACTATGGCATACAATATACCTAATAGTGAATTCACTAGCATTATCAAGATGAATGGTTTTAATTGTATAATCAAGAAATTGTGCTCTTAACTTAATTATTTGAGCAAGTAATTTTGCAAATGCAAGACTTCGACTTGATAATAAGCACACGTGTGACCATCTGCTGGATGCGTCTATTAATACTATAAAATATGTAAATGGTTCATGTTGATTGGCTATATGGGTCTTTAAGGGTCTTTCCTTATTGGATTATGGGATGTTGAGTTTTCAAGTAATTGTTCAAGAACAATGATAGGATTAAACCTAGTAACAAAATTTCCTAAGAATCTTTTTCTATCAACTCTCTTTTAGAAAAATAATACGTTTGTGTTACAATTTGCTTTTATCTTCATTCTAGTTGTTTTTAATTTCTTTACAAACAATCCGAGGTTCCATTGGGATCGACCTCCTACTTCCACTTTAACTACATACTAGTTTTAGTAGTTGTTCGAGCATTATAAATTTCATTTGTTTGGGTAAGAGAGAATTAACGATACCTATTTTACACCGATCATCTAGATATTTTCAAAGTCAAAGGAAACACTTGATGTTCCATCAATATTGTCGATTTTCTTTTTAAGAGATTCAAAGAAGTCTGCCACATCCAAATTTATCACATGGGATAGGTCAAATATGTCATTATCCTGCTATGCGAAATTTTTTTTTCCCCATTTTTTTCTCTTTTTTCTTTAGGGATGCTTAATAAAGATTAACTTAATGTTTTGATATACGTCAGGTACGTGACCAATGTTCAGTCATTTTGCATTGGAAGCATTTATTTTGAACACTTTTTGAACTTTTATCTTGTGGAAATTTTTCCTTGTGATCATCAGATTGTGTGGTTTTTTTTTAAAAAAAAAAATTGAATAATTAGAACGGCCACAAGGAAAATAATAATTATTTCTTTCTTTGTCATAGTCACGACCTCAATCACGATTATTATTCAAATTAACAACATTCACTTCAGGGAATGGTATCATCCCAGTTGGTCGAGATTCATGATTTTTCATTAATAACTCGTTATTTTGTTTGGCCACGAAAAGACATGAAATTAGTTCAAAATATTATTTAAAATCTTTCTCTTGATTAGGGGTGTTCGTGGGTTGGTTGGGTTGGATTTAGGGATATTTTAGGCCCAACTCTATGCTTAGGTTCGTGTATTTTTCTAACCCAACCCAATCCTTGTTAAATTATGAACCCGAACCAAACCAATCCATAAAAAATGGGTTGGGTTGGTTCGGTTCCATCCGTTCACTTAAAAAAAAGCTTGGAATCACCAATAAAAAACACATAAGATTCCACAATCCACAAGAACAATATCCAAAATCTATTAGAACAAAACAAGTCCCCAAAATTCACAAGAAAGACCATAATATTTACAACATTCAAAATATAGGCAACAATGTTTTCAAAGGTCTACAAAATCCATAAGTAAGACTATAATGTCTACAAAAGTCTTCAAAATCCAATAGATTTCTACGACCCATTCATGATCCTAACAAAACTTGCTCCTTGAAGAACCCTAAACAAGATTTAAACAGTAAATTATATAAGAATACTATCATAATTTCAATACATTAATATAGATTATAGAGTAAATATATAAAAGATAACACTACCTGATAAAACTTGAGTTTCTAATTCTTCAATTTGTGGAGTAAGATCTAATAACGTCGGCTTTGCACGTAGCCAATTTTGTGTACATATTAAAGCCTCCACCATCTTAGGACTTAAAGAACTTTTAAAAGAGTCAAGTATTCTACCTCCTGTACTAAATGTTGATTCAGAAGCAATTGTTGACACTAGTATGGGTAAGACATCTCAAGCAACTTGTGATAAAACTTTGTATTTAAGAGCATTTAATTTCCACCAATTCAAAATATCAAAATTTTCTATCAGATCTTCATTAGGTTCTGACAAATATCTCTCCACATCATTTCTTATTTCATTCAAAACTTTCTCTTTTCTTCTTCGTTTGTATTCCAACTATAAATCCATTTCCACGTCATCACTATCCTCACTTATTTCAACTATGTGATATGGTTGTTCAAAAGCATGACCACTTGAATCACTTGTCTTATAAAACTCATACATTCAAACTAACTTTCACCCCATCAATCATTGTTCTAGCAACTCCATCTCCATAGATACTTATGAAATAAAAGGACACATAATCCAACTTATATCGTGGATCAAGCACAATAGCTAGAAACAACACTTTGTTCATCTTGTCAAGAGATCCCCAATACTTATCAAATTTCATTCTCATATTGGAAGCCATAGTATATATATCACACTATTTACATTTTGGCTCCAACCTATTAAACGTCGTTGAATCCCACAAAGTTAATGAAAAAATGTATTAGAAGTGACATAAGTTGAGCCACTAAACTTCAATGTAAGATCATACAACATCTTCAAAAATTTGACAAATGTTCGAATATGGTTCCAATCGGCCAAGGTCGGTGGTCCCTTTATTTTCTTTCCATTCTCATCTTTAATAAAGTGATGTACAAAATCTTCATCCTCTTCTTCTAAGCATTGAAAAACCTTTTCAAATTTTAAAGCATGATCAAGTATCAAATATGTTGAATTCCATCTTGTAGACACATCTAGATAAACAAGGGTTTTAGATTCAATCTTTTCATGTCCAACACAATCTAAAATTTTTTTCCGTCGCTTAGGAGAAGATCTAACATATCTTACAACATTTTGTACACTAGCTATCGAATCATGCAATTCTTTCAATCCATCATTGACAATCAAGGTCATAATATAAGAACAACATCTCATATGCAATAATTCACCATCCAAACTAAGAGACCTCCAAATCTTTAGTTTTTTCTTCATATATGAGATTGCTGAATCATTTGAAGTTGTGTTATCAACAGTAATTGAAAAAACTTTATCAATACCCCAATCCAATAAACAACATTCAATTACTTTACTAATAGTCGCTCCCTTATGATTAGGCATTTGACAAAAAAATTCAATATTCTTTTCTGTAAATTCCATTCAGAATCAACAAAAGGTTATGTAAGAACCATATAATTGATGTTCTGTAAGGAATTCCAAGTATCTATTGTTAGGCTCACTCTTTGACCACTTTTGATTAAAGTTGATTTCAACAATTTTTTTTTTCATCCACATACAGTTGATAAATATCCCTAGCAATTGTGATTCTTAAAGGAATGTCAAACTTAGGACATGCAATATTACAAAATTCTTTAAACCCCTCTGTCTCTACAAATCTAAATGGTACCTTAGACAATACTAGCATCTTAGCACATGCATTTCTAACTCTTTGTTGACTAAGGGCAATAGACAAACAATTTATATTGATAGCACCTTTTGCATCAATTTCATTCCGTTGAAATTTAGTATGGTTTGCCCTTTAGGTTGCTCTCTACATGGATAATTTTGCATTGTTTTCGCAAATGCTTCCATAAGATACTAGTTCCACATGAAGAAATGTCACAAGCGTAATTTTTATCACAATAATTATATTTGCATCTTATACCTTTAGTGTCATATCTTTCCATCTTTGTAAAGTGATCCCCACTGAAGATGATGTCCTAGTTAGTTTTCTCTTGCCAATGACTGTCATTTTCGATGGTTTAGAACATGCATCGGGGACAGGAATATTTCTAGGTGGTGATTCATTGTCGATCAACTTGCTATTTTCCATCTACAATATTAACAAATAAAGAAAAAAATTGTGAGCATAGGTGAATCATAAACTTGCGAGGAATATATATATATATATATATATATATATATGAGTTTAATGGCTAACCAGTAACTAATGAAGCAATGTGAGCCTGTGAGAATGGGATAATGGTTGTGGTTGACGTCTGACTACTAATGATTGTGGATGATGTCGGAGAGGAAGAGGCTCAGAGAGGGAGATAATGTATGTGAAACGAAGAGCAGGACTCGGAAGTTGGACGGAGAGGGATTAGTATTTAGTCGGACTTTGAGTTCACTGAGATATGAAGACAAGAAGGGAGGAAAGGAAAGTTGGAGTTGGAGTCGGAGACGACGTGACGCAGAAGACAGAAAGGAAGGAAAAGAAAGTTGAAACGGCGCTGCTCGGTAAGGCGTGACATGCTGATGGTGACGAGACGAATGCGTGAGAGACGGTGAGAAGTTGAAAAAAAATATGAAATGGCATTAGCCATTAAGGCGCGTTGAAAAGAAAAGAAACATCAATTACCAAGTCCACATGTCGAAAAGAAATGCCATTGATGCTCATGGGCTGGGCGGCTGGGAGTGTATTTCTTGGGTCGGTTCGGTTCGAACCGAATGTTTATATAATAAACCTGAGAACCGAACCGACCTAATGGATTTATTAAAAAAAACCCAAATCAAACCAATTTTTTTTAAACCAACCCAAATAAGCTGGGTTGGGTTGGGTTGTTCGGTTTTTTCGGGTTTTCGATTTTTTTGAACACCCAATACTCTCGATATTGCTGTTGCATGAACATATTTAAGATATGAAATGTAGAAAATGTCTTTTCTAATACATTAGCATCAGTAGTTTTCTCTCCACATAACAACAGTTTTGAATTGATTTTAAATAATGCGGAGTTATAATCACTTATTGATTTGAAATCTTGTAGCCTCATGTGCATCCACTCATAACGAGTTTTAGGAAGAATAACTATTTTTTATGATCATATCCCTCTTTCAAAATTTTTCATAAAATACAGAGATCTTTTATTGTAAGATAATCCATTTTCAATCCCTAGCGGGGATGATGATGAAGGAAAATCATAGTTTTTGCTTTGTCTTGACTATATGTCGTATTTTCTTCTTCAATAGTCTCTCTAAGATTCATAGCATTCAGGTGGATTTCCACATCAAGTACCCTTGACAAATAATTGTTGTCGTTAATATCAGATGCGACAAATTTTAATTTTGTGAGATTTTTCATGATAGCACTATCATAAAATATTGTATTTATATTATAAATTTAATAGATATTAAATATGCAAAATAACGTTAAATTTATCAATTATAACGAAGAGGAAAAACCGACATACCTTTAGGATCTACGAAAATGATAGGAGCGCGTGTTGATTTATGAATTTGAGAAGCATAACGCGCACAACAAGAACACGAATATGAAGAAAATATAATGTAATAATAATATATAATAAAATAAATAAATATAATATAATATATAAATATATAGAATAAATAAATAACAAAACGTAAATGAAATAACAAAGAATAAATTTCTCCACTTTCTCCACCAAATGCCACTATTTATAGGCAATTTGGCAAGTAGGAGATAGATTATATGGACACTAATAATGTGTAATATTAAGTCATATGACGACACATGGAGCAATGAATAAATGACACATGGCCAATGAACACTAATAATGGACATTCATATTACACATAATTTAACATATTTATAATAAAAACTTCCTTTTAAGATCGGAATGATTTTAGAACTTTTATGAGTAATTTATGTTTCATACTATCAACATTATATAACATATATATACTTTTTTTCCCTCATTTTGATGGTATTTTGGGACAAAATATTTATGTTGATCTTCTAATTTAGTTAAAAATGTGTAACATGTGGATGCCCTCGAATAAATTGGCCATTGAGAGAAAAGGTAAAATGCCAAGATGGAATAAACCATCTAACACTAATGGACAATGGCCAACAAACTTCAACCAAATGCCAAGAAAAAAACAAAAAGATAATCGTGAATTGTCTTTGTTTTGAATGTAGAAAATATATAATAGTAAATTACCAAATGCTTTATTTATTTATTTATTTATTTTTATTATAATTTCTTGTTTTCTGGGATAAAATTGAAAGGGAAAAAAAAAGAGGAAAAAGACAATTGCGAATTGACTTTATCTTGCAACTTGTAATTTTCTTGAGCCGTGCGCGACCTTTTTTTTTTTTTCAATGAACATTATATTTTTTTCTAAAACTTTTAATGAGATCAAAATCATTGGCTAACTTAATTAAATTTTAAAAAACAATAAATTTAACTGCTATGTCAATTTTTTACTATAAACTTTTAATTTCATCTCAAATTTAGATGTATTAGAATCTCAACACAAAATCTTATTGTTCGAATAATAAAAAAATTATCACATAATTCTCTTTAAATAAATAAACAAAAATAGAAGAAAGACAATAACATAAACAAATAACTCTATTTGATTCAAATGTTTCTCTTTAAGGTTACATTAATCCACATATATAAATAAGTCCTATGTCGTATATGAGAATTATGTATTAACAATTTAAAAAAGAAATTCAAATAATTGTCTAAATTGATTTTTTTTTAGAGAAATCTAAATTGATATTTCTTTTATATTAATAATCCTAAAGAGTCAAAGACTCGCTTATTTAAGTCAAAACTTACTTGGTAAAATGCTAAATATTCAAATTTGTCATAATCACTTCTCTCCATTATACAGAAAAATTGTGCTTTTATAGAACATTCTATCATCGTATTGTTTTCTTTTCTTCTCGAATGACAAAACAAGAGAATGGGGAAATTTGGGAGATTTTTGTTCATTACTCAGAAAAATTGTCAGTTTTCATCCTTTCTCCACTGAGATGAAGAAGACGAGAGATGGGGAAAAGGGTGCGTCACATTAATGCAATAGAATTGATACGATAAGCCTTTCTCCAATCAACCAATTGCGAACCCATTTCAATATAAGGTCACAATTCTGTGTCAGAAGAAGAAAACAAGACGCGTCTGAAGAAAAATTACAAAGAGGAAGGTTGTCGATGGCACTTTCCGATTCCACCAATGGCGATGAAGAATCCATTATCACTCCCTTGCTTGCTCAGAAATCATTTGCCAATTCTTCCTCACAGGTTGCTCTTGTTGGGGCTGATATCTGCCCCATTGAGAGCCTTGATTACGAGTGAGTTGAGTTTTCTTCTTTTCCCCTCTTTTGGGTTTTGAATTTTGTTTAATGGGTTTGTTTCTGCAAAGCCTATTTCTGGGTTGGATGAAGTTTGAGCTTGGTTGGTTTCCTTTAGATTATTCCCTTCTGGGGTTTGGGTTTTTTACTCTTTTATTGATGTGGGGTTTGTTTGAATTTTATGTTGGCTCGTTGGTTTCAGGATTTTTGATAACGAGCTCTTCATGCAAGATTGGAGGAGTCGTGAGGATTTCCAGATATTTCAATACTTGGTTATGAAGTGGCTTTCATGCTTCTTGATCGGTTTGATTATGGGTCTTGTTGGATTTTTCAACAACCTTGCGGTGGAGAATATTGCAGGGAAGAAATTTGTGGTCACTTCGAATATGATGCTTGAGGGCAGGTACTTACTTCACTTTTCTTCTTTTGTGCTTCTGTTGATTGAAATCTTTGCAATCTTTTCTATTTGTTTCAGTGGAATTTGGCTCAAATAGAAATATGATTGATGTTACTAGGAAAGGAGTTTTTTTGGTTTTGAGTAGTAATCTCATGGGAATTAAGCTGTTTGAATTCCCCACCTCACATGTTCTTAGGGTAAAAAAAAAACTTAGCCAACAGACAAGCATGTTAACTGGCTTAAGCTTTGAGTTTTGAAAGAAAACTGTGTTAAAGGGAAGGAAAACTATTTTCCTAGATATTGATGGAAGTCTGAAAGTTCTTTCAGGTATGGGATGGCTTTTCTTGTTTTCTCTGTTTCCAATTTAGTTCTCACCCTATTCGCATCTGTCATTACGGCATTGATCTGTCCCCAAGCAGCCGGCTCAGGTATACCAGAAGTAAAGGCTTATCTGAATGGCGTGGATGCACCTGGAATATTATCGCCCCGGACGCTGTTGGTGAAGGTGAAACAGTTCCTTGCAAATTTTTCTTCCTGAGTTTCAGAAATTTAAACCTTGATCCATCAGTGCTTGTGCTTTTAGTTGTAGAGTTTCCCTTTGTTTCAAAGTGTCGATGACTCGATAATGATGTGGAATGCCCCTTTTGCTCTTTATTTCTATCAAGCAACATGACATGTTTGGTTGAAAGGAATTCTTGATTCTTTTACCATTTCAAGAAAATTATCTCTTTTTTCCCCCCCCTTAGAGAATCTGTTGATCATTCTATATAGTTCTGAAGTTACTCTCAAGTTCTCAACGCCCCTTTAACAAAGAGCTGAGTAATTTTTGGTCGTTTCTCTTTTGCAAACTTTTCTGGCATGTTATGAAGTGGTGGGCAGGCTATTCTTTTTGGGGCTTCTTTAAAACAAATTGCTAGTTTAATTGTTTTGCTATGTGTTTGGAACAGGAATTGGATTCATCAAAGTCTTTTGATACGCCAATATTATGTAGGTTACTTTTATCAATTACGTTATAGCCTCTCAATTTCATTCTCAACTCTAGTTAGAACTGGATGCCTGGTTTGAGGATATTTTTTGTGACTGACCTTGAAATATTGAAGCTTTGAAACAGCATTCAACTTGTGAAATAGTTGGGATTTTTAGGGTTTTAAATACAGAGTCTCATGAAACATTGGTTTGATTGCAGATTGTTGGCAGCATTTCTATTGTGTCATCATCTATGATCGTTGGAAAAGCTGGGCCTATGGTACATACAGGGGCATGTGTTGCATCTTTGGTAGGTCAGGGGGGTTTCAAAATATTTGGCTTGACATGGAGATGGCGATACCATCTCAAGAATGATCGAGATAGGCGGGATCTTGTAACGTGTGGAGCCGCTGCTGGAATAGCTGCTGCTTTTCGTGCTCCTGTTGGTGGTGTGTTGTTTGCTTTTGAAGAGATGGCATCTTGGTATGTATAATGGCCTAAGAAGCATGGACACTTTAATTTGGCTAGCGTGTCCGTGTTTGATACGTGTTGGATACTTGGACATTCCGATACTTGTTGGACACGTATCAAAAACTTATTAGTGCAATAGATATGTTAGACACTAGTTGTACAAGGCCAAAATAGGACCAACATTTGGTAGACATGCATCAAACTCTTCTTACATATACTAAGTCAATACATATATGACAAAAATAATAAAATTTGAGAGTGAAATACATCAAATTAATTTTTTAAGCATAGAAATAAATAAACTCAATTCCTTTAAATTTTCTTCTTGTTTAAAAATGATATATATGTTAAAACATGTATGTTTTAATATATGTGTCTTTGGCGTGTCCGTGTCCTAAATTTTAAAGAAATGATGTGTCACCGTGTCAATGTCGTGTTGTATCCGTGTTTCATATTCGTATCTGTGCTTCTTAGATAATGGCTGGGTATTTTTCTTGGTCACTTTTCCATGCTCCCTCAATGGACATCTTTTCAGTTATTTTTTTTATGCATTTTATTTATGTTCATGGCCTCCTTCTAATGTCAAAAAGGCTTGTTCTATCTTGGAATAACTCAACAATTTCACATTTGCTCTAACCATGTTAAAGTTTGATTGTACTGATGCGGACATAACCCTCCAAGATCTTGGAATTTTGGGAGATATCTTTCAAGTTCGTAGGTTCAGGTCCCTATTATTTGAAATCCTTGGTTTCTCCGGAGCTTGCTTTTGAGTGAGTTAGCTTCACAAGGTTCGTGGGTTATCCAAAAGGAAATGAAAAACCACAACCCTTTTAGATTTGAAATTTGTATAGCATTGGATCTTAATTTTCAATCTTTTGACCCAAAGATGATGTACAGCTTTCTTCAGAACATCTGCCAAATATGGAAGAAATCGTAGCCATGAGCTGCATGATTGTTCTTATTCTAGTCCGTTATCTAATATCGTTATCTAGTTCTTTATAGTTTATAGTGATTTAAACTGAACACATTCTATATCTTAGGAGCTGTGAATGCTGTGTTAGCATATTTGAGTGACCTCCTCGAGTTGATTATTGTCACAGGTGGAGAAGTGCCCTTCTGTGGCGATCGTTTTTCACTACGGCTATAGTTGCTGTGGTCTTACGCTCACTGATTGACATTTGTTTAAATGGATTATGTGGATTATTCGGTAAGGGGGGGCTCATAATATTTGATACCTACTCAGACTTTCCCACATATCACCTCGAAGACCTACCTCCTGTATTCATTCTGGCATTTATTGGAGGCATACTTGGAAGCTTATATAATTATCTTTTGAACAAATTTCTTCGGATTTATCATCTCATACACGAGTGAGTTCCCTTTTTCTTGTTTATTAATGCTATAAAGTATTTCAAGTTACAATAAGTTGAAAATGATGTACTTCAAAAGCTTCATTCTCATTCTCAACATTTTCTTCTCTCCAGGAAAGGCGTTATTTACAAAATTTTACTGGCTTGCTCGGTCTCAATTTTCACATCCTTCCTTCTTTTTGGATTACCGTGGTTTGCATTGTGCCAACCTTGCCCATCAAGTGCTCAAGAAATTTGTCCTACGATAGGTCGATCTGGTAACTTCAAGAAGTTTCAGTGTGCTCCTGGTCACTACAATGATCTTGCAAGTCTCATATTTAACACCAATGATGATGCCATAAAAAATCTCTTTAGCAAGAACACGGACTCCGAGTTCCAGTTATTATCGATGCTCACATTTTTCATTACCTGTTTTTCCTTGAGCATTCTCAGTTATGGGACTGTCGCACCTGTTGGACTGTTTGTCCCTGTTATTGTAACTGGAGCTTCTTATGGTCGTTTTGTCGGAATGGTTGTTGGTCCATACACAAACCTCAGCCATGGCTTCTTTGCCATATTAGGTGCTGCCTCATTTCTCGGGGGGTCGATGAGGACAACGGTTTCTCTCTGTGTTATTATGCTTGAATTGACCAATAATTTGTTGTTGTTGCCTTTAATAATGTTGGTTCTCCTTATTTCCAAAACTGTAGCTGATGCTTTCAACAGTAATATATATAACTTGATCATGAAAGCGAAAGGATTTCCTTATCTAGAAGGCCATGTTGAGCCATACATGAGGCAGCTCACTGTCGCTGATGTGTTAACGAGTCCACTTCAATTATTTCATGGCATCGAGAAGGTTCGTAATATAGTAAACATTCTCAGAATGACGAGCCATCATGGATTTCCTGTCATTGACGAACCTCCTTTGTCCGAATTCCCTGTTTTATATGGTCTAATTCTCAGAGCCCATCTTATCATGTTGTTAAAGAAGAAAGCTTTCTTGTCGGTTCCAATACTAGGATCGGAAAGTGAAGATCCATGTAAGCTATTCTCAGCTGATGATTTTGTAAAGATGGGTTCGGGTGATGTTGAAAGGATTGAAGACATACAATTGACCGATGAAGAAATGGAGATGTTCATTGATCTACATCCGTTTGCAAATACTTCACCTTGTACTGTCTTGGAGACAATGTCAGTCGCGAAGGCTCTCGAGATTTTTCGAGAAACTGGTCTAAGACACATGCTGGTGATACCCAAGGTCCCTGGAGTGAGTGACTTTCTTATAACTTTTCCGATCTGATAAAAGGCTCATTATTTCTTTACATCTAGGGAAGAAAATGAAGTAGAATTGGGCGTCATCGACAATAGTACCGATACAAAATTGCTTTGTTTACCTGCAGTCCCTAAATCTTCGACTTGAAGTTTTCTACATATACCAAGAGAATGTCAACTTCTCTATCCACTTTTTTGGAAATTTTTATTTTTGGAATGATTTTCAATTCAAACGAACTTTATGTCAATGCTAACCTGACTGCCTTATCGCAGAGATTGGCCGTGGTTGGTGTATTGACTCGGCACAACTTCATGCCAGATTACATTCTCAGTTTGCATCCATCGCTAGAGAAGAGCAGATGGAAAAGGTTGAGAATCAAATTTCACTGGAGAAAATTCTTCTAGTGCAGCAGTATCAGACATATTGAAAAGGCAAGTGATCAACTATCACTAGATTCACTATTATAGGGATTGTTGGAACATCTAAATATAGGAAAATTGAGTAAAAATCTCTAATGTTCCATATTCTGGATTTTGGATGTTTACCTTCTAATTTGAATAAGGAAAATCTCTAATGTTCCATATTCTGGATTTTGAATGTTTACCTTCTAATTTGAATAAGGAAAATCTCTAATGTCCCATATTCTGGATTTTGGATGTTTACCTTCTAATTTGATTAAGGAAAAATCTCTAATGTTCCATATTCTGGATTTTGGATGTTTACCTTCTAATTTGAATAAGGTATGAGTATTGAAAATGTGAGAAATAACTTTAGGTTTGGTTAAATTGTAAATTTAGTCCTAATAGTATGGAAAAAGTTAGAATTTAGTTCCTATGGTTTTAAAGGTTAAAATTAATGTTTATGGTTTGATAATACCTCATAATTAGTAATTAGTCCTCCTATTATAGGGATTAAATTTGCAATTTAACCCTTTGTTTTTTTTCTCTCTTACAGAAAATATATGCGCATATAGTTGGTAATATTTACCGAGAAAGATGAAGGACGTGCTATAGAGTTGTGGCATTTTTTTTTTTTTTTTTTTTGACAATATGTGAGGTGAGAGATCGATAGTACATATTTGATGTCAATTGAGTTATGTTCATTTTGGCGCGGCATAATATTACCATGGAAGTCCCTAATTTTAATTGTATTCTTTATGGCAATTCCTCATGTAACCTTTCTTTTACCCTCTTTTTTTTCAAAGGGCTTTGTTAGATGATATATGATTAAATTTACTTTTATCCATCAGCTTAAGTTTTTGGATCTACAGGTGATTTAAGATGGTATCAGAACAGATGGTCTAGGGAGGTTGCGATGTTGTTTCCTCTCCAATTAATTAATTTTTATCTTATATAATTAAATTTACCTCTACTCATCAGTTTAAGGTTTTGGGTCAATTGATGATTTAAAAAGCTTTGTAATAACTTTTTTAGGTGTTGAACGATATGCCAATTGTTTATAGATTTAGGGTGTATTTGGATTGCATTTTCAAGTGTTTAATTTAAAAAATAATTCATTGGAAAAAATTGAAGTATTCGACAATTACTCAAAATAGCTTTTAAAATGTATTTTCAACAATTTTTATCAGAAGTCTTTAAATAAAAGTAAGTTTTTTGAAAAATAAGTAAATTCAAATAGTTCCTTATAAATTCCTCATAAATAGTTCCTATTGTAGGGATCGTTTATGAGAGTTTTATCAAATCATGGAAACTAAATTTTAATTATAAACCATAGAGATTAAAATTTAATTATAAATCATAAGGATTAAATTATAGGTTTCTTCAAACTATAGAGATTAGATTTGAGATTAGATTTGCAATTTAACGTACATTTTGTTTTAGTGTGGTAAGAGATTTTGGAGAAGATTTGAGAGGTGTTTAGATTTAATGTTTTCTGGTGGGCATTGGTCCCTCGAGCTTTGTGTAATCATCAGTTTGACGTTATTCTTTAAGATGGGAACTCGTCTCTTTTATGGGCTTTTTTTTTATCCTCTAATACGTTCTTTCGTATTTCCACCTAAAAGTTCTAATTATTATTATTATTATTATTATTATTTGAAGAAACATAAAAGTTGTTTCTTAAATTTTAGGGGAAAATATACTTATGAAAAAATATATTTAACAATAAAATATACTTATTAACTATGAAGTGAACAATAAAATATGTTTTTCTTTAATGGTAAAAGACTTTTGAGTATGACTAAGAAGTTTGTGGTTTAAATTTATTTATCTTAGAAAAATCCTATTTTTTGCCTCACAAATCTAATTATGATTAGTTTATTTGCGAGAAAATGTCAATGAAAAACTAAATCATGAATTTGATGAAGAAAAGAAATAATATATTTAAGAAAAATGGAACAAATTCCAAAGATAATAAATTGAGATAGGATGTAATCTCTCTCTTTAGAATTTAGTGGATCTCTATACATTGCTTGAAGTTCAATTAAAGTTGAGGGCAGCAATATCAATAAGTTTGTGATCCAAGATCCTAACTTTCAGTTCCACACGAAATATTGCACTTGAAATAAATCTCAAGAATATTATTTTTATTATATAATTGAGGTTGAAGAAATTAATTTTGTTTCATATCTCTTAATTAATTAATCAAATTTTCTCCAAAAGAGATGAAATGTCTCTAGTTGTAATATCTTTTTCTTTGATTTTTCAATTTAATGTAGAATTCACTAACTTATAAAAGACTCTGACCCCCAATTCTTAGGATTTTGAGTTTTAGACTTTCAAATTTAGGGCATGCTTATGGTTCTATAATCAAAATTGCTTTAATCATAGTGATTTTCATTTTATTATTCATAATTCATAGAATATTGTTAACTAATTTTTTGGGAACGCTTTTAAAAAAGTCTCATCTTTCTTATTACGATTGATTGGTTACCTTAATCATTCAACCTTCGACATTCTTAATTTTTCAACTTTTACTTAAAAAAACATTTATTATTTCTATTCGTCTATTTTAGTTCATGGGCTTTCAAACCTACTTTACTCATGTTTGTAAACCCTTAATTACAAACTATCAAAAGATATCCAACTGAGTAGGGGACTTCCAAATACGTCTATACATATATTCATCAATATTTATGTCAATATTAGACAAAAAAAAATTCTACATCTCTACTATGTTATACATTATATAATTTAACGTGGACTATGTCACTCAACATATCACATAAACAAAGTGCACAACTTGAAAACGAAAAATTTGTAAATTAATTTAAACCAAATTTATAAATCTAAGAACTTAAGAATTCTTAATTAAGGTACCGGTGTCTACAAGCATCACTTTTTCCAAGCAATGTTACCACCATATTATTCAACAAAATTCATTAAAATTAATCAATCTTTTGAATTCAATTACATCGATTTTGGAGGAAGGAAGAATTTAAAACCTTTTTCTACTGGCAATCTCTTCAGTCTCTCTTTCCTCAGGCACTTGAACAGGAAAAAGCTTTGAGAGAGCTTGAAATGAAAGGTTCAGCCATGGCAAGTTTCGGCTGCAATCTCCCTTGCCTCTTGCTACTTCCAGCAAGCCTTCTTCTTCTTTTTTTCTTTCAGTTTTTTTCTATTCCACCATTGTTGGACCTGTCACGAGCAACTGAAGCCTTTCCACTAGCGTCTTCTCTCTTTCCCACAACTTCCATGAAAGAAGGCAACAAGCCCATGAAAGCTATATTCATCAAAGTAAGAATGGAAAAGGAAAAAAAAGGCTCTCCCCTTTTTCTCTATAGTGTTTTTGCTGTTGTCAAATTTTCTCTTCAGTTTTCATTTTGGGGGTTATGAAACAGAAGAAGACAAGCTTGAAGATGATTGAAGCAAGTTTGGCTGAAGCTCGAGCATCAATCCGAAATGCAGTTCTATGGAAAAACTTCACATCAGAAAAGAAAGAAACTTACATTCCCAGAGGCTCCATTTACAGAAATGCTTATGCTTTTCATCAGTTGAGTTCACCTACTGGGAAAGGAACAAACATATGAATATATGATATAACATTCGAGTAATTTGATAAACTATTTGAAGTGTTGGGATTGTTTATTACTAATAATAGAAACAAACAAACAAATCATTGCAGAACTATCTTATTTAGAAAACAAAAAACAATATAATTATCCACCACTATGCTTACAGTATATCCAAAATGTTATGCAGAAGCCACATAGAAATGGTGAAGAGGTTCAAGGTGTGGAGTTACAGAGAAGGAGAACAGCCTCTGTTCCATGACGGTCCATTGAATAGCATATATGCCATTGAAGGCCAATTTATAGATGAGTTAGATTGCAGCAAGAGCCCCTTTAGAGCCAGACATCCTGATCAAGCTCATGTATTTCTTCTTCCTTTGAGCATCACCAACATCATTCATTTCATTTACAGGCCAATCACTTCCCCCGCTGACTACAGCCGTGATCGTATGCACCGTGTGACAACTGATTACATTCAAGTTGTTGCCAACAGGTATCCATATTGGAACCGAAGCGATGGTGCTGACCATTTTGTGGTTTCATGCCATGATTGGGTAAGATTCTACAAGTTATCAAGTCTTTGTTTCTTCTTTTTCTAATGCTTCCTCCTTTAAACTTCTATTGGTGATTTCAAGGCACCAGAAATCTCGGATGCCAACCCCCAACTGTTCCAGAATTTCATCAGGGTAGTATGCAATGCAAACATCACAGAAGGCTTTCGTCCCAACATAGACATTCCACTCCCAGAAATCAACATCCATCCAGGAACATTAGGGCCACCGGACTTAGGCCAGCCGCCAGAAAGCCGCCCAATTCTAGCTTTCTTTGCAGGAGGAGCTCATGGATACATCAGGAAGATCTTGATCCAGCATTGGAAGGAAAAGGACAAAGAAGTTCAAGTTCATGAATACCTTCCTAAGACCCAAAATTACACCAAATTGATTGGAGAAAGCAAGTTTTGTCTCTGCCCTAGTGGCTATGAAGTGGCAAGCCCGAGGGTGGTGGAAGCTATCTATGGTGGTTGTGTTCCAGTGATCATTTCTGATAATTATTCATTACCATTCAGCGATGTTCTAGATTGGAGTCAGTTTTCAGTGCAGATACCTGTTCAAAGAATACCAGAAATAAAAACAATCTTGAAGGCTATCTCAGAAGAGAAGTATTTGAAGATGTACAGAGGAGTGATCAAAGTAAAGAGGCATTTCAAGATCAATAGGCCTGCCAAGCCATTCGATGTAATTCACATGCTACTTCATTCACTGTGGCTTAGGAGGCTTAACTTTTGCCTTCCTCATTGAAAACAGCTCTGAATTGTGAGTTAAGGATGTGCGATTGAAGGTTTCATCTATCTTTTCAATGTCTTGTGACTTCAGCTACCTAATTGTCATAACAAGGCGATTTGGCAGTTCAAAAACCCATTTGCTAGAGTTAGAATTAGAGATGACTCGGTACCTTGTTAAACATCAGTTAGCATTCTTTCAAGTTCCTGATCAAAATTTTCATCGGCATGGCCTTCTAGTAACAGTTGCTCTGCCTCAACTGGAACAAGCTGTTGGTCGAGTCCAGTTTGTTCATGAAAAAATCCTCTTTGAATGTTCCAGTCCTCAGCAATCTTTTCAACTGTATCTCCAATCAACTTCTCATCTTCTGCTATGTGCTTTATGTCGTGAACATCCACTATCTCACTTGCTTCTTTATAAATAAATTAGGTGCCAAGACACAAAAGGCAGAGAAATAAGTGGGTAAAAATAGTCAGAGAAACAGTATCTACATCAAAGACCGTAACAGAGAATAGAAAGATCAAATAAGACTACTCACAAATGGATAACAAAGAAACAGGTCGGAAGGAAAGAAGTTACCATATAATGCAAGTTTTTTGGCCTCCGAATAATCTGTTGACATCTTTTTTAATACATTTGAACCAACTTCCATTCCCTGCGTATTCAAGAATAAGAAAAATTCAAAGACGAGTTAGATAAACAGTCGATAATAAGATGGAACTATTTTCATGTACAAAGTTTCAACAGTTCATAATACAAGTTAAAAAGGTATAAAATATAAGTTTTTGTACTTTTCACTTACCAAGTCCATATGGATATAATTTTCTATCGGGGTATCATTAAACAACCTAGTCATCAAAGATAAAAAAAAATTAAGGATGCTATAAAGATATCATGACAAACACATCATATATCTAGAATAAAAAGAGCAACCGCTTGTTTCTCCAACATACTTGTTATAGGCTACTTGAATGCGGGCATTTTGCAATTCTGTTAGTTGATTCACTGTTTCCAAAGCAGCGCTCTCCTTCATGTCCACAGATCCAAAGAGAAACATGTTCTTTTCTAACATTCTTTTCACCACAGAAGATGCCACTTTTACATTATTTTCTTTTGCATCAACAACGAGTTCCTTCAGTTTCTTCAACTCTCCTATAAAAGATGAAACATAGTAAAATAACCAAAAGAGAATAAGTAAAGATGATATCAAAAGACATCCACTCAAACAAATTAAGCAAAACTTACATATCTATTACATAATCATTAAAGAAATAAAATGCACTTATATTAAGAATTTTGAAAAATCATACCAATAGACAGGTAGATTTTGTAAGAGGGCTTAAAGGGTTGTGTCTCATAAAGGCAGTAAAGGCAATAAAGGCCACCTAGTCTGTGTGATAAAGAAGCAGTACTGAGCATGTGACCTGTAAAAAGTATTAAAATTCTTGTTAATTCCACAAACAAGAAGCTAACACTAGCTTTGTTCATCATAATTCAGAAGAAATATCAAATTGCCAAGAAATTAATGCAAAAAATGACCAAGTTTATCGTGGGAGAGCCTACTAATTGATTGGGCATAGATTGATTGCATAAAGAACGCCAAGTTGGTAGAAGGAGCAGCCTCAAATATGTAAGTGAATTTTCTTCCAACCCATACTTTCTTCATATCAACAAAAGATGTAAATCCAGACTGTAAACCACCAAACCTCATCAGGGGTTAAAAATTCAAAAAGTAACAAATATTTTCAATATGTAAGTTAGCACAAACAGAATAACTTCAGAGCTACCTCAGCAAATTCATTGATCAACTCATCAATATCAAGCCTAAATGGGGCGAGATCCATTGCATCAACAAATTTCAGTCTTTTGTGAATTAGAAAAAGAACATCACCTCAATGCATAGTTCTGCTACCCAAAATAATAATAAAAAAAAAAAAATAAAACAACGACAGATTAGAGAATAACACAAATACAAGGGGTAAAAATCACAACCATATAACCTAGCGAAAACATACCAGAGTACGGACTTGGAAGGGATGGAAAGGGGCGGCGAGTTAAAAGAGATGAGACAGAGACAAAGAGAGTGGGCGGCGGCGGCGGCGGCGGCGTCGGTGACGGCGAACGTGAATGAATGGTAAGGGGGAGGCGCTGCCTGTGAAAGGGGAGAGGAGATGACACAGTTCGGAGAATGGAGAAGCTCGAATTCGAACTACGATGGGGAGAGAGGTGCACGTGCGTTTATTTACACTATTTTTGAGGAGAAATTTTGATTTCCCATTGTTATAGGTTAGTGGTATAATTTTACATTTATCATTAAAATAATTTTTTTCAAATAAAAAAAGGTCTAAAAGTTTAAAAATACAAAGCATCTTTAGAATTTTTTTTGCTAAGTGTAAATATTTTAGGAATTTTTTTATTTATAAAAAATTTTCTATTTTACACATTTTATCACTAATTTACCATTTATGTTTAAAGCATTATCGTGATAAAATTTTGATTCTTCTTCCTATTTATTGCAAAATAATAATATTATCAAGTTTTTTTTCTAAAAAAAAGAAAGAAATAAAAGCATCATTGAGATAGATAAAAAGAAAAATTAGTTTTAATTTTGATTTTTTCTCTTGAGAGTTTATTTATTTCAAAACAATAGCATCAAATCGATTTTATATTTTTTTCCCATAAATTTGACTTAAGATGAAGGAAAATTATTTTAAATGACAAAATTATTAAAAATATTTATAAATAATAGCAAATTATCACTAGACACGAATAATAATCTATCGCAACCTATCACAAATAGAATAAGATATTTTGCTATTATTTATAAAAAGTTTAGCTCATCTTTCTATATTTGAAAATAACACTCAAATAAATTTAATTTTAAATATATAATTCCTCTGTAAATTGACTGAGTTGTGCTTCTAAATTTTCGAAGGTATCTCTATTTCTTTCCTTTTTTTTTCCTTTTTTTTTTTTTACTATTTTTTTTTTCTTTTTGTAGCTTTTATTTATTCAATGTTCTTTGTGATGATTGTTTTTTATTTGGAGACATCTACAATTTTATGTTACTTCCAATTCCAATTACTTTTTTTTTCCTCTCTTTTGACCTTTTAAAATTTTTGTTCTAATTTTGGATGTGACATCTCTACCATTTTTTTTTAATTTGTTTCAAGAATTTGAAATTTAAATTCTAATAGGACTTTTTTTTAAATCACTTTCATCAAGCAGTTTTTCATAAGCGTTGCTTCATATATATGTCCCTTCTATTCCTTTTTGTGGATGGTTATAAGATTAGTAGTGTAATTTCACATTTAAATTATTAAATAAATTTATTTCGAATAAGAAAATTTACATTTTATCTCTAATCTAATCATCACAATAAAATTTTGATTTCTCTCATATTTATTTCAAAACAATAACATTATATGTATTTAAAAAAAAAAGAAAAAAAGAAAAGCATCATCACAACAGACAAAAAAAGAAAAAAAAAAAAAAAAAAAAAAAAGAAGAGAATAGGGAGAGAGATAGAGATATATAGCTTTGTGTACGACTATACTTACTCTTTTCGTATACATTTCTACATACTCGTATATGTCACGCATGCAATATAGGGTAAGAGATTCAAATTGATAACCATTCTTAATTAATCATACCATAAATAAGAGGCGCAGAGAGAATATAGCAAGTATTATCTATAGCGTATCAAGTGAGCCAAGTCAGTGAAGGATCAAAATATAAGAAAGAGATATATACATATTAATAGAAGACCATGAGCGAGATGGAGATTAGAGTACTAAACACTGGTTATGCGTTTTCTAGTATTCTTTATTTAAGAGCTGCACGAATATTAGTAAGAGAGGACGCCATAGGCGAAGGGTATGATAGTGATGTTTTTTTTATAGATGAGTTCAGATACTTCACAATTAATTGAATAGATGTTAGGGGAGACGGAGAATGTTGATTATTGTACATTATACGTCGTGTCCCCACGTATATATGTATTAGAGGAATCAAACCAGCTCGGACGAACGCGCATCCGATTATATATAGAAGAGAGAGTTGTCAAACTCAATAGAATTTCTCTTTAATCATATCTTATTGTTCACACTCTTCTCCTGACTTTTGTATCTCACGCAACACATTTGATCAAGGTAAAAAGGGAAAATGAATGTGAGAATTATTACTATCAATAGATAAAATGAGATTATATTAGCAGTGAATACACATTGTAATTCCGTTAGAGGAATTACCTCTTGTATAAACCAATATTCTTGAGTCACTTAAGTTACTTCAACTGGAGTAGGAGACTCACATAATAAAAAAAAAGAGAGTTTGTGATGTGGTTCAACTAAGGATAATTATGAACTTTGATACAGCACACGAGATAAAACATTTCAAATTCATCTTCACATCGGCCGCCAATAAAAAAGTAACAATAGGACCTCATAGAAACAGAATTGAGAATTCCCCAACAACCAAAACCATGTTCCAAAATGAATCTTATAGAGAATAAAGAGCAGGAAGAGTGAGAGAGAAGATCTTAGGAGTAGTAGCGAGATAGAGTCTAGGAGACGATCTAAGGAGAGCGAGATGGCTTCAACTTTATTTAACTTTCATAGAAATCATATATTATAACATAGATCGAAAAAAAAAACTATATATCCTAGCTATACATTGAATTATATCATTAAGACATAATTTAAATATTTATTAGATTATTATATATCTATAATTAACTTATCTTCGAAATAAATAATCATATTGAATATCAAATTAAATATATAGAAACAAGTATATAATTTAGATTAATTATACTATAATTATTCCTTTGGATAGTGGAAATCATTGTTGTGATTAATGGGAGTTCTGGGGAAATATAGACAACATATGAATTATATTATGATTATTATACTAATTAATCTGAATAAATCATCGTAGATCATAAAACAAAATAATTTATACATATCTAAGTTAGATTATTATTATCAATTTCAGTTTAATTGTAAAAAAAGGGCTCCACGATAATGCCTCGGAAATAAGCCGATTTTTGGCATATAATCTAAGATAATATCACAACCTTCTGGAATAATTTAGATTGGGTATCTTATACTATAAATTGAATATTACTAGATTAGTATATATTAATAGTATAAAAATTTTTTGATTTGTTAACTTTATTTAAGGACAAAGAATTAAAAAAGTGAGAATTATTGTCCTATTTATCAGAAAGTTTATTATAAATAAAAATTCTGACATATGACAATAAATTATAATAAAAACAAATGAATATACAATAAAATGAATATAATAATAAAAAAATTATTTATTATTCATTATTCCTTAACTATTTGGAGGCAGTCTTAGTAACGAAGGACACTTTCTTCGATTATATCTTAACTGGTTTACAAAATTCACATCGTTGTCGAGTGGCTGGTTCTGTCCAATCCATCTCATTGTGATACGTCGAAACTTTTCGACTACCAGGTCTTCTCAACACGATGGATCAGGATATAAGATGGGCAAATTTGGGTGCATGATCAAGTAATCTTCATGCGGTACAGGTTGAAATTGAGGAGAGTAACATTCAGATACGTTGACAATTTGTAGTAATCCTCAATAAAATCTTCGTAGTTCATGTTAAAAATGTGAGCAAACAGCCATAAAATGCGAGATGGTACGAACACCGAATGCTTGCCACTTGTTACATGAACAGTACCACTTGATATGATGGCTTTGTTCGAGATCACTAACTATGAAACACCTAAGAGAAATTGTAACACACGAAGAGGTGTGTTTAATTTCAGATCGACATACTAGTATAATTGCAGTAGTGAAACAACCCAGCAAATGGTTGGATGGACCGAGAAATATCACCATCGTTCTTCTTACGACATATCGTCAGCAACTTCATAAATAAAAGTATAAACTCAATTCATTGAAAAAATATGTTTATCGTGCCGGGTGTCAATTTCAAATTCGAAAGTTCAACAAAGCAATTGAAGATATCAAAGGAATAAATCGGAGTTGTCTGAGTTTTTTTTGAAAACATTAGTTTAGAGCAATGGACTCAAACAATAATGGAGGATTCAGATATGGTGGATGACGACAAACTTATCAGAGTGGATAAAGAAGTCCTCAAAGGAGCTCGAAATATTGCCCTATAAATGTTCTTGCTCAGATAACATTCTTCAAATGCGTGACTATTTCGAGAAAAGAAGAGAAGAAATAAGGGATGTATTGGAGCGTGAGTTTTCGAGAAAAGAAGAAAACATTCTCAAATGGTGAGTTTTTTTACATTGTTTCTTTACCCTCATACTTTTCTCCATTATTCAATTATAGTCAATTTTAATATATATTTTTTTTCAGATCATGGCTTTAAAACCCAAGACGCTGTTGATCTTGATGTTTTGTAGACCAGTCCATTCATCGATCATATGTTTATGGTGAGATCGTACTACTGGAGAAATATCTTGCAGACGTCGAGAGACAGTTCTCAAGTGCATTATCTCTGCTCCACCCTCATATACGTTGCTGCGGCACATTTAGATTCTATGGGGTTTCAGATTAGAATTTATTCAATTGGACTGACATCTGATCACAGCCTTGGTCGAGAGATGGAGGCCCAAGACGCATACATTCCATATATTTGTTAGATAGTGCATTATCACCTACAAGATATAGAAGTGTTGTTGGGTTACCTGTTGACGGTGAGCCGGTCACCGGAGTGATGTACGATGACTGGTTAGGAAGTTTGTCAACTGTACCTTCAGTGCGACCCCACCCGCCGACAAGATTAAAGGATCGAGGTTAAGTTTAATATGGTTAGGAACACAATTTCGTGAGCTCACAGATGATGCAGACGAGGAAACCGTCATAAGATATGCGCGAGCATATATACTACAAATGATGGGTGGAAGTCTGTTTTCAGATAAATAAAGTCATTTTGTTCACTTGATGTTCCTGCCATTGTTAGCTAACCTCCATGATGCAGGGCGGATTCGTGGGTGGAGCTTGCTTGGCATGGTTGTATAGAAACTATACAAAGCAACAAGACCTGAAGTTCGAGATATATAGCTGAGCCTCTCATACTTTGCAACTATGGGCTTGGGAGCGATTTCCAACAATGGCTCTAACGGCTACATCATGTTAATGACGTTCAGTTAGTTGGACGAGCCTACGGTTCTCGGTATGTTGTTTTAATTCAATTTAATTTTTATATCACTAATCTAGTTAATTTAAATTCTAAATTATCAATTAAAATTTTAGGTGGAGAGACAAATTTTGTGTGACTAGGACAACCACACATGTAGTCAACCAGTATAGATACATGTGTTGATCTGCTTCAACCTGAAAAGGTACATTACACTAAACCTAATTGATTATTTTATTCACATTTTTATTGTATTTGTCCTTTAATATTCTCTAATATAATATTTTGTGTTTCAGGTTATTTGGGAGCCGTACAAAATTATTATGCATACTTTCCTAATTTTTTCGAATGGTCAAAACATATGGCGGACGATGAGTCTCTCATATGTTTTCACATTAGTGAGTGGCATCTTCCTGACAGGAATGATGAGACAATTCGGTTTTCAATAGGATGTCCCATCACCTTGTAATACTGAACCCATACTGCATGATATTGACCTAAGGACTGGAGATTGGTTTGAAAAAGTTGCACATTTGATATTGGCGATGGCACTATCGTGCAAGGTTTATATTGCAGTGGGGTTTCTTTGAAACAGTTTGACACAGATGTCATTCTAGAATATATTCATTGGTATATATAATATCACAAGTGCTACGTCACTCGTCAGTCAGGGAGCAGCTGTGGGTCATCTAGTAAATGAATGAATATTATCTAATTATTTTAATTTAAATTTATTTTAAATATTGTCTAATTGTTTAAAATTCACAGAGATTGAACAATAGTAGACTCCATAAGGTTGTGAATGATCCGAACCAGGTTCTTGCTATATGTAGTGACAACCAAAGCTATATGAAGGGAAATTCATTATATGTACGATATACCTATTGTTCTCCACCAGCTCCTAGAGTAGAGGACCTGTTCGGAAGAGGAATGAGTTGATGAGGTTCACATAATGTGGAAGAGTTGCCCTCTATTGATGCACACGTAGAGTCAAACTGATTATGTTGTCCGATGATGATGATGCCAACATTTGGTTCAGGACATTATGACTCAGAAGGCTAGTCTCGTCTTCATACGTGCATGGACATGGTCGGGGTCGTGGAGAGCATAATGAATATTTATATTATGAAGCGCATGCAGAGGTACCAGAGCAACATCAAGAACGCGAGCAACCTCAAGTTCACAGTCGACGACGAACAACTAGCTTGAAATCGACGACGTCCGCCTTTGTGGAACACATTGATTTTTGTAATTATTTTTAATAAAATGAGATATTTGATTTATATATTTTTTTAATTTTTAATGAGTTATTATTTTTTTTTAATTTATTCTTTTTAGAGTTTAAATAAAATAATAAAATCTTTTTAGAAATTGTTTTATATAAATGAAAAATTAAAAAAAAAGAAAGGAAGAAAGAAGAAGAAGGTGGAATGTGTAATAATTAAAAAAAAAAAAGGGAAATTGGTACGGTATTCTCGCTCTCACTCAAGATCTCGCTCTCTCATAATCTCGCTCTCGAATTTGATTGGGAAAGTTCAGTGGTAAAAGAAGGAGATTATTAAGCTCGTTATTTTTAGTCAGACTTACTAATGATAGAATCCGTAAAAATTATTCAACAAGTCTTGGAAGGAATTCCAGGGGGACTTTATGAAATTTAGAAATACGATCTTTTGATAGAGGAAGGTCTCTGGAATGATAATTAAACAGACTCAATAATAATGTTAAGAAGGGCAAGGTCGAGGGTTCAAATTCGATTACAGATGAAAGGAAGGTAGAGGATTCAAAATTCGAACTATCTAGGTTCGAATTTTCAACCCTCGACTTATTTTTTTTAAAAAAAAAAAAC
>NC_052354.1:52879852-52931387 GCF_009727055.1 Benincasa hispida
GAAAAATTAGGTTTTTAGTTTTGATTTTTTTTTTTTTTTTTGTTTTTTTTTTTTTTTTTTTTTTTTTTTTTTTTTTTTTTTTTCTTGAGATTTTTATTTTTATTTCCAAATAATAAGGAGGGAGGAGATAGGGAGGGGAGAACATTTCTTACCATGATAAACTTTTTTAAATCAAAAAGAAAAAAAACAAATAAAAAAAAAGATGATGAAGAGGCGCTATCTCGCGGGCGTGATTGAATACAAATTCGGACCTGAGGTGTAAATGGCCTTCCCAAATTTTTTCCCAAGCGAGGGCGGGTCCTTATCTCTTGTTCGTCTTCTGTGCATTCTTATCCATAGTTTTTCTCTCTCTTTTCTCTACCTTCTTTTTTTTTCGTTACTATTTTTTCTTTTTGTAGCTTCTATTTATTTATGTTGTCATTTTATTTTTCTTTCAGTTACCTTTTTTTTCTTCTCCTTTAAATTTTTTCAATTTTTTTCATGTTTCTACTAATTTTTATGTTTTTTTTTTATCTATTTCAAGAATTTGAAATCTAAATTGTCTCATACACTAAATTAAATCCCCAATTCTCTATTAGGATTTTTTAAAATCAATTTTATCAAGAAAATTTTCATTAACTCCTGCAAAGATTTTGCTTTATATATATATATAATATTCTTCTATTGGTCTCTACACAAAGAAATTTGAATTTGCTATTTTGTACAAATAGTTTCCTTTATTTTTTCATTTTTGAAAATTCCCATATATGTATAGAAAAAAATTTTCGATTTTGTTTTCTATATGTGTATATATATAAACTTCTATTAGCTCTACCAAAAGAAACTTGAATTTGCTTTTTGTACAAATAATTTCCTTTATTTTTTCATTTTTGAAAATCCCCATGTATGTATAGAAAAGAATTTTCGATTTTGCTTTCTATATATATATATATATATATATATATATATTTTATAAGTCTCTACCAAAGAAACTTGAATTTGCTATTTTGTACAAATAGTTTCCTTTATTTTTTTATTTTTTGAAAAACCCCATATATGATAGAGAAGAAATTTTGATTTTCCTTCACATATATGAATATATAGAAAAAAATTTAACCAACTTTATTTTTTGTGAAAATTCTAGAAAATAAAACTGGCTAAAAAAAGAATAATATTGGAAGAGAAATTCTTATAAATAGAAAATTTTCAAAAAATTTCCACTTTTTGCTATAAAGTGTAAATATTTTTAAATATTTTTTATATTAAAAAGTTCCATATTGGAATGTTATTTTTTAATCCTTTTTAATATTTTTTCTTTTATTCTTTTTCCCTATATTTTTTTCATCCACACATTAAAAGAAAAAAGAATTAAAAAAAAATCTTTTCCAATACTTTTGGTATTCACCCATTCGAAGAAAAAAATAATTAAAAAATCACATTTTATCACTGATTCAAATTATTAAAAAAAAAAAAAAAATCACATTTTATGTTTTATTTTTTTAGGATCTAAAAAGAAAAATTAAAATTAAAAAAATCATTTTTATCGCTTATTCAAATTAAAAGTTTAAAATTAAAATCCTTTATTTTTACATCACGAGTAAGAAAAAAGAATAAAAAGTTTTTATATTAATATTGTTGTTTTCAAAATTTATTAGAGAAATATTGTTGTTTTGAAACTTATTAGAGAAATATTGTTGTTTTGGGAGTTCGAGGCTAGAGGTGAACGTTGAGAACTCGACTAATGTGGGAGTGGTTGAACGTTGAGACTCGACGAACAAAGAAAAACTTGGAAACAATACATAGGCCGAAACTTCAACACTCGACAAGGGAAGTTGAAGTTTCGACACACAATCCACCCTCGAGATTGTAGGTTTATTACTTTTCTTTTTCCCTCATAGAGAAAATAAAGTAATGAGATGGTATTACTATATGTATTTGTGTACTTGAGCTACTTCTAACAATCTATGCATTTTGTTATCATTTCGAATTAGACGGAGGCTTGTGGGATTGTCGTGAGGGGGTGGGGATGGCTATATTTCTGGGAGCGAACTCCAGGTGAATATGAAGCGCATGGATACAAGAGTTATGCCTTGGAATGAAAGACAATTCTGAATTAGCTTTGTCTACAAACAAAATTTTGTATATTAGGTTGCGAAGGTTACACACATGTCGAAACTTCAAAGCGATTAAGGAGATAAGTGGGCAAAGAAGAATTAAGGAGAGAGCGAGATTCAAAGCGAGATAGTAAGAGAGAGCGAGATGTTGAACGAGATTTTAAGAGAGCGAGATTTCAAAACGAGATTTTAGAAGAGAGCGAGATTCAAAGCGTGAATGTTGGAAAGAGCGAGATTTAGTTTATTAATTGACTAATCTGACTAACATTGAACTTGGTAAAATGAAATGAAATATGATAATTGAAAGCGATTGTAACTTGAGCAACATCGCAGTGATGTACGATGACTGGTTAGAAGTGTCAACTGTACCATCAGTGCGACCCCACCCCCTGCCGACAAGATAAAGGATGTCGAGGTTAGTTTAATATGTGTTTAGGAACACAATTTCGTGAGCTCAACAGATGGATGCAGACGACGGAAAACCGTCATAAGATATGCGCGAGCATATATACTACAAATGATGGGTGGAAGTCTGTTTCAGATAAATTAAAGTCATTTTGTTCACTTGAATGTTCCTGCCATTGTTTAGCTAACCTCCATGATGCGGGGCGGTATTCGTGGGGATGGAGCTTGCTTGGCATGGTTGTATAGCAACTATACAAAAGCAACCAGACCTGAAGTTCGAGATATAGCTGAGCCTGCTCATACTTTGCAACTATGGGCTTGGGAGCGATTTCCAACAATGGCTCCTACAGGCTAATTCATGTTTAATGACGTTCAGTTAGTAGTTGGACGAGCCTACGGTTTCCGGTATGTTTGTTTTTTAATTTCAATTTAATTTTTATATCACTAATCTAGTTAATTTAAAATTCTAAATTATCAATTTAAAATTTTAGGTGGAGAGACAAATTTTGTGTGATAGGACAGCCACACATGTAGTCAAACCAGTATAGATACATGTGTTGATTTCTTTCAACCTGAACAGAGTACATTACACTAAACCTAATTGATTATTTTATTCAACATTTTTATTGTACTTTGTCCTTTTAATATTCTTAATATAATATTTTGTGTTTCAAGTTATTTTGGGAGCCGTACAAAATTTATTAGCTATACTTGCCTAATTTTTTGTACACGAAAATGGTCAAAAACATATGGCGGAGCGATGAGTTGCTCTCATATATTTTCCATTAGTGAGTTGGCATCTTTCCTGACAGGATGAATGAGACAATTCGGTTTTCAATAGGATGTCCCATCACCTTCTAATACTGAACCCATACTGCATTGATATTGACCTAAGGGACTGGAGATTGGTCTGGAAAAAAGTTCGCACAACAATATTTTTACAAATAGTTTGAAAACAACAATATTTTCCTAAATAGTTTCTAAAAGCACAATATCCTTTTCATTTTTCCCATTTATCTCTACTATTCTCTCATTCACCTTAAATAATGGTATTTATTTTATTTCTAATACCTAAATTAAATCAATAGTTCTCTGTAAGTCATATTTTATCTCCATAACTTGATTTTTGTTTAAATCACATTTTATCTTGAATATTCTATACTTAACCTTAAATAAAGGAAAAAACAACTATAAGAAAATACAAAAAATAGTTTAAAACTATGTTAATTCAAATATGTTTTAAAGAAATATATAAAGAAAAAATTGATTATCAAATATAACACCCTTGTTGTAGAAGACGAAGAGACAGTAAAGAAAAGAAAGGCATTTGGTAGACAAAGGACTCTGCACGATATGGTGGCTATCGCAGAGTTGATATTTATTTATGTATAAAATGCCACTTGGCATAAAGAGATATGCGGGAGATAACAATCAGGAGAGAGAAGAATAAAAACTTAACAGCCAAAATAGTAAAAATGGAAAGCTAAAGAAAAAACAGGAAAATGAAGAAATTCCTTTCAAAGGAAAAAAAACAGAAAAATTGGGCGTCTCTTTTTATCATCCCCCACAAGCGAACGAGAAGTTGCAGCGACTGTAAGCTTGGTCTTGAGATTGAGAAAGTGGGGACTTGGTAAGGCTTTTGTCATGATGTTTGCGAGTTGGTCTTCAAAGGGGAGAAATGTGACTGAAAGTTTCTTGAAGGCAACCTTTTCTCTGAGAAAATGAAGATCAATCTCAAGATATTTTGTTCGATTGTGTAAAACAGGATTGGCGGCCATGTAGATGGCACTGAGATTGTCGCAGAGCAACAAAGGGGTTGAGATTCAGCCAATGCCAATTTCAGTCAGAACGGATTGGATCTAGAGAACCTCGGCAGCATCATTAAAAAGACCACGATACTCTGATTCGACACTGGAACGAGAGACTAATTTTTGCTTGGAAGAGCACCAGAAGATGAGGCTGGAACCTAAGAAGACATAGAACCCGCTTGTGCTTCGTCTGTCATCTGGGCAGCTGACCCAATCTGCATCAGTGTAGCAGGTTAAGGCCAAAACAGAGGATTTGGTCTAAAGAATACCATGACTAGCAGTGCCTTTGAGGTAGCGAAGAAGCCTTTTTGCTGCTTGAAGATGTGAAGAGGTTGGGGCATGCATGAACTGACAGAGTTTGTTGACATTGAAACTGATGTCGGGTCTGGTTAGAGTGCAGTATTGGAGGGCTCCTACTAAGCTTCTGTATTCAGAGGGGTTGTCTAGTGGTTGTCCATCAGTGAGTGATGAAATGGTACCGACGGCCATAGAAGAATGCATGGGCTTGCAGTCGATAAGATTCGCACAATCAAGTAGGTTGTGAATGTATTTGGACTGAGATAAGTGTAAATGGTTTGATGAGCGGGTTAACTGAATACCAAGAAAAAAAGATAGATCACTAAGATCTTTAAGTGCAAAATGAGTGTGTAAACAACTGATAAAGTGTTGGATAGTTGAAAAACTATTTCAGGTTACAATAATATCATCAACATAGATGAGATAGATGATTAGGGTGTGAGAATTGGGAAGATGAACATGGACGTATCAGATTTTGCATTTGAGAAGCCCCACTGCATCAAACAGGTGTTGAGCTTTGAGAACCATGCACAAGGGCTCTGTTTGAGACCATACAAGGCTTTATGGAGGAGCAGGACATGATCTAGATGTTGATTGCTTATAAACCCCGGTGGTTGCTTGATGTACACTTCCTCAGATAGGTCACCATTGAGAAAAGCATTATGCACGTCAAGCTGTCGAATGACCCAATTGTTGGATAATGCAATGGATAGCACAATCTGGATGGTTGTAGGCTTTACAACTGGACTAAATGTTTCAAAGTAATCAATATCATAATCTTGGCTAAAGCCTTGAGTGACCAAGCAGGCCTTAAATCGAGCAATCTCACCTGATAGAGTATGTTTAAGCTTGAATACCCACTTACTACCAATTACCTTGCGATCCTGAAGAAGAGATGTCAAGGACCATGTGTTGTTCGTATGAGTGCCTTATATTCCTCAAGCATAGCTTATTTCCATTTGGGATGAAGAAGTGCTTCCTTATATGATCGTGGTTCTGTTTTGTCCAAGTCAGTGACAACAAATAGCTAAGCCTTTGGTTTAAAGATGCCCTTTTTGGATCGTGTGATCATAGGATGGGTATTGGTTGTGAGAATGAGGGGTTGTGGTGGGTCAGGAATGTTAGAAATGGTTAAGTGTGGTGAAGATGAGTGATTTGAGAAGGCAGGGGTGAGTGTTGGTGAAGGAAAAAGAATGAGGGAATTTAGTGAGCTAGTGGGAGGATCAGGTGGGTGAAGGGTAGGAACATTAGATTGGTTGGTTGGAAGGAGGGAGAGGGGATGGAAGAAGATAGATAAGGGGAATCATGGTGGTGAACAGTATTGCTTTGAGAACTGGCAGTAGACCAATTTAGAGAGGAGGAGCAGGAAGGAGTGATAGGAATAGGAATAGGAATGGAAATGATAAATGGGGGAAGAGACTGTGAAGGAGATTGTGTTTGAAGTTTATATATGAAAGGAAAGGCAGTTTCATTGAATACCACATGCCTAGACATGCCTAGAGACATATATACGATCTGAAGTGGGATGAAGGCAGAGATATCCTTTATGTAAAGAAGTGTATCTTAAGAATATACATTCATGAGACCGGTATTGAAGCTTATGATCATTAAACGGTCTAAGGAAGAGGAAACAGGCACAACCAAATACTTTAAGAAGCTGGTAATCTGGAAGCTTATTGTATAGGATTTTATAGGGATACTTGTTGGCAAGGAGAGGTGTAGGTAACTGATTTATGAGATATGTGGCTATGTGGAAAGCAAAAGGCCAAAAAATGTGTGGAACAGGGGAATGGGCAAACATGGACAATCCTACCTCAACAATATGTCTATTCTTTCGCTCAACAGTGCCATTTTGTTGGGAGGTGTAGGGGCAGGATAAACGATGGAGTATGCCAAGTTTATCTAGAATAGGTGAGATGGCTTTGAATTCACCTCCTCCATCAGTTTAGATTGCTTTTATAATGATGGAAAATTGATTTGATATCGTTGTTTGAAACTTGATGAAATAGGGGAGAACATCGGATTTTGCTTATATGGTGTATATCCAAGTGAAGCGTGAGAAAGCATCAATAAACAAGAGAAAATATCTGTCTCTATTCACTGAATTTATAGGGGAAGGACCCTCATACATCAGCATACACAATGTCAAAGAGAGAGGAGGGACGAGAAGTAGAAGTATGAAAAGGTAAACGATGGTTCTTGGCCATTTGACAGTGCTTGCAGACAGATACATTTGCATTACTTTTGTACTTCAGTCTGCATTTGGATAGAATAGACTGAACTATTGGAATGGAAGGATGTCCCAAACGACGATGCCACAAGGAAATATCTGTGAATGTTGAAACAAAAGCAGTGGGATGAAGGGGGGGAGTAGATGAACTTGGAGCAGCTAGATTAATAGAGAGCTTGTATAGGCCACGTTCAAGTATGCCCCGGAGGAGTGGACTCTTGGTTTGAAGATCCTTCACAACAAATGAGTCATGGAAAAATTCAACATAAGCATGATTGTCATAACATAAGCGATCTATGCTAATAAGGTTTCGAGAGATAAAATGTGTGTGAAGGATAGAGTGAAGATGTACAGGAGTGTTAGATATAGGGGATAAAAGACTTACTATTACCTATCACGACTTGTTCACCACCATAATATGGAGTAGGCTGTTGGATATTGGACAGATCAAAGGTTATATGGTGAGTAGCTCCGGAATCCATATACCAGCCTTCATCCGGATGATTGGATTTACAAGCAGGGGGTGTAGTTACATAGGATAAGGATTGATTTGTGGTTGGAGTAGTTTGAGCAAAGTGAGCTTGGAGAAGGTGAATGGTCCGGTATTTGGGGTTATCAATATTGTAGCATGATATGGCTGTATGGCCAAGTTTATTGCAGATTTAACATTGAGGCCTATTGGAGGAGTTTGATGGTTGATGAGGGGGTGGTTGTTGACTCGGGAAGGGGATCGAGGAAAGGTATGGTCAGCAACATTAATAGGAGAGAAAGAAGGATTAGAAAGAATACCTGGAAGAGGGGGGAGGGGGGGTCTGAAGGATGGTCTACTGTGTTGTTGCCAGTGAGGTCGTCGCGTTTGTAGAGAAAGATGGGTAACATTGGCTTGGACGTGTTGGAGTTGATCCATGGCAGTTTGTGTTTCCAACCGAGAATCATATGCGATAAGTAGGCTTCTAACATCAGCTATGGAGGGGCGGTCAGTTCTGTTCTAAATAGAAGTCACAAAAGGATTATACTCATTTCCCAGACCTTCAAGAATATAACCGAGATGGTCACGATAAAATAGAGGTTCTCCAATGGCAGCAAATTTATCGACAATATCCTTGATCTTTGCTAGGTACTGGGACACGGTGGTTCCTTCCTTATTTTCTGAAGTTGAGATCTCAGTCCCATGATTTGAGCTGTTGAATACGACTCATAAACCGTTTGAAGAGCTTCCCAAATCTCCAATGTTGATTCATAACCGACGATTTCTCCCATTTTATCTTCATTTAGGGAGGAATAGAACCAACTCATAATAGTGCGATTGCACTTTTGCCAATAAAAAAAATGAGGGTTGATATGAGTCTGTTGAGGATGGAGATATTTGGGAGGTTGGGGATAGGTGTCGTCAATGAAACTTTCAAGGCCGTAACCCATGATTAAGTTTAGAAGCTGATTTTTCCAGAGGAGGTAGTTGGAATCATTGAGTTTGACGGTGAGGGATTGGGACATGTGAGGGAAGTTTGCTACTGAAGATTGCGGGGATGGGAGTGTGGAGAACAGATTATGTGGTACTTGGATCGAAAAAGGATGGTGGGTAGGAAAACCGGCATACTGAGAATGAAGGGGCGGTGGTGGAGGGCCATATTAGGGAGGGAAGAATGGGTTTTGAGTAGGAGGAGGAATTCATTGAGTAGTAGGTGGGGTAAACGATGGTGAGGATATGGAGATGTTGGTTGAAGGTGGGACTGTCGAGTGAGTACCTGGGTTTGATGTCACCAACAGAGTGAAATCTTCTTCTGATGTTCTCGAGCTTGATGCCATAAAGAAAGAAAAGGTAGGATGCTTATAGCTCTAATATCATGTGGAAGACGAAGAGACAGTAAAGAGAAGAAAGGAACTTGGTAGACGAAGGACTCTGCACGATATGGTGGCTATCACAGAGTTGATATTTATTTATGTATAAAATGCCACTTGGCACAAAGAGATAGGCGAAAGACAATAATCAGGAGAGAGAATAATAAAATCTTAACAACCAAAATAGTGAAAATGGAAAGTTGAAGAAAAAACAGAAAAATGAAGAAATTCCTTTCAAAGGGAAAAACAGAAAAATTGGGCGTCTCTTTTTATCACTTGTTTCAACTTATATATTACATTGAACATATGCAATGCAGATAGTTCCAACTAGTATATTTATATGGCCCTTTAAAGTGTCGAATTGAGTTCAATTGAGTCATATATTTTTTAAGTTTATATGTTTGTGGGGTTTCTATTTGGGATATTTGGGTATTTGGTTAAGTTCATATGTCGAGAATATCTGATGTAGATAATTTGTTTGTATGATGATTGTTTTTCTTTGAATACATTTTTTATCCAATAATACTACATTTTTTTAATTAACTATAGATTAATTTTGTTTTATTGTTTTTTGTAGTGACACATATATTGTTGGAAGGTTTGAGAAATGGGATTCATGATTTACTTTTGGATCATGTATTTCATTTTTTTTTTTTAATTTATGCGATTATTTTATAAATTTGTGCATGTGACGTTTTTAGTTAGTTGAATAAAATTATATTGGATTCATTGAAACAAACACAAATTTGGATCTAGTGAAATATCCCAAAAGGAAATTATAATATAATGACTATATTAATAATCATGTTAAATTGTTTTACACAAAAAAATATGAAACAAATGTCACATTCTTCGTACCAATTATATGATATAGAAAAAGTTAAGAGAAATCGTACCCAATGTCTAAAATGAGGGTGTGGATTTGAAAATTTTCTATTTCTTTTTTCTTTTGGAAAATGTCTAAAAATTGAAACAAGGTGTTGCCGTTGGTGGTGGGACCTAGGAAGCAAGGTGTGATGCCCATATTGCCCTTTAACTACCCTGTATCCCATGGTGCACGCCTATTTTTTGGGATGTATAAAAATGTATTTGAAAAAAACTACAAAATATACTAATATAAAACTGAAATTTAATGTTGGTTTAAAACTGACATTATAGGGGTACAATGTCGGTTGAAAATCGATATCGAAGATCGTGTTATAAAAGGTGTTTAATGTCGGTTTTAAACCGACATTATAGATGACCAAGATTTCAATGCAAATTATCTTTAATGTTAGTTTTCAACCGACATTGAATACTATTTTCGCAATGTCGGTTTTTCACATACATTTTGTCAGTAATTATCCAATATTAAATGACTGTCATTTCTCCATTAATATATATATATATATATATAGTGTTTATGCACGTACAAGTCAATAATATTTCTCTTTTACTTGTACAAGCACAAAATAAAATTTTAATTGCTTTCACAAATCCCTAATAATAGATCACAAAAGAAGAATCGGATGATAATTTAACTCTAAAACCAAGGTAATCAACAAATTACCATAAAATTCATAAGGGTTACATAGCAAAATTAAAATTTTGTTAGATACAGAACTTACTTTTAAGATATAGAGTACAAACTAAAACTCTGTAAATATACACTAAAGTGCACACACACTTGTTGTCATTAGATGGTGTTTTCCAAACATAGTCTTTCAATTGTCCTTCATTATGTTCTCTCCACCATCCACCACAGATTTGATCCAAATCCAAAGCATGACTTCCTGCAAGGAGAAAAATGGGCAAACAACACATAATAAGAATTCAACTACCCCACACAAGAGAATTTATGAAATTCGAGCTAGGAGCGAAATTAACCAAGTAAGAAAAAAAAAAGCATCATATTTTATTGATGCTTATCGAATGATTAAACAATTTAAATCAGATATTAGAATGATGCTTATCGAAGGTTACTAATACGAAAATGTTACTAATGCAATAGAAATATTGATTCTGTTACAGAGTTACATACTAATAATTTAAATTGGATGTTAAAGAATGCTGGTATAGCAAATTCATCATATATTCATACTTGTAATGATTTTTAGCTATATGCTAGCATAGTGTTTTCACTTCTATTCTAAAATTTTTGGGACATTTCAAAACATGAATTGAAATTTAAATATTCAACAAGAATTTCAGGAGTATAAACATAGTAACCATATAACAAGTTTTGTTGGTTGCCATGGCAAAATTTTGCATTCAAACTTTATATAAATAGTTTGTCAATTCTTATTTTCACTTCTATTATAATGAACATTGTTGCCTCCCTTACTTTCTTTCTTGTTTTGCCAGTTGCAACAAAAGGCATTAGTCATAACTCTCTTAAAAGCTAATATTATATCATTCACATATGAGATTCAACAGTCATGAAGTGGGTTGTTTAACTTCCAATAAGATGCAAACAGAACACCTATATCATAAACAGAATCATCTCAGTATGTTAATTAGGTAGGTCTATACAATGATTTTCTTTCCTAATCACCTAGCTTATTCTAAACTTTTTAATTCTTCATATCCCACACTTCCATGAATGTGAAGCCCAATTCAAGCTAAAGATATCCTAAAATTTTGAATAAGATTAAATGTGAGAATTTCAAGCCAAAAGTGTGGTTAATCAAGCTAACAACTAGAAAAAGAAATAACAACTATATAAAAAAACAACAGTAAAATTACAACAGTACAGTTTTTTTTACCGTAATCCTTCTATATGCTGCTTGTTTCACATTTTAGGCTATTACTTTGAGTTATTTTCTTGCCCAACTATGCCTATTTGTTCAAATAACAGCCACTCTCAAAGAAATGACCAGTCTATGCTCCATACCAACCAAAAACAGTAGCTATAGGCCTCATTGAATAACTCAACCATAAACAACCCAACCATAAACAACCCACACTTCTATAAATGTGAAGCCCAATTCAAGTTAAAGGTATCCTAAGATGTTTAATATGAATAAATGTGGGAATTTCAAGCTAAAAGTGTGGTTAGTCAAGCTTAAAAAAAAAAAAAGCAGTAAAATTACAGCAGTACAGTGTGTTAACAGTAACCCTTCTATGTGTTACTTGTTTCACATTTTAGGCTATTTTTTTGAGTTATTTTCTTGCCCAACTATGCCTATTTGTTCAAATTGGAGGAGCTATGAGGTTTGTAGTGGAAGCAAGATCGTTCCCAATTTCGATTTTTCAAATAATCAAAAGACAGTAAATATAAAATTATACATATTAACAGAATTTACAACATGCTTTAACAGAGGAAATTAAGGAAGAAATTAACTTACACTTGAAGCCAAATAAGCCTTCACGAAAAACTTTTTCTTCTCAATCCAATCACGAACCCTTCAATCTCCAAAAAAAAAAATAAATAAATAAAGCGCAACAACCCAAGTGGCCACCACCACAAGAAAACCTCATGTTTCTCTATAGAGATTGAGAATTAGCAAAAGTGTGTGGGCTTTGCTATATTTTGGAAAGATGGAAAGAAGAATTGGGAGGAAGCAGAGAGTACAGAAGAATGCTTCTTTAAAATTACACAAATACTCTGTGATCAGCCTTCTGTGAAGAAAATGAAAAAAATTATTCAACATCCATTAACTACTGGTCACTCCACTAAAGACTGACAGCTGCATTCTTTGCAACTACAGATATATTTCTGTGTCCATTGGATATAATCAGTCAAAGATGTGATGACCCTTCATAAATTGCTCGTAAGTACAGCTAGGGCAAAATTACTGTTTTGCCCATGTAGTTACATCTAACTTCTTAAGTACCATTGATCCCTCTAATGAATAATAAGTCATAGTCCAACTATGACCAAACCCCTTTTAGGCCAAGAGAGGGTGTGACGCCACATTGTTCAAGCCCCGAAATCAGCCCTTAAGGGAGAAATTTATCTACTTACCCTCACATTAGGGAATGAGTGAATTATGTCTCGTGTAGTTGTGTTCCCAGCTCCCCAATAAGACAAATCCAAAAAATGGTAGACTTATTAAGTCGGCGATCTAACCACTCTCACCCATACAAATTAAAGGACCGCCTTCATAGGCAAAAGTTCACAACTCACTCATGATTCAAGTCATGTCATCTATGGTCATTCAGGTGAAATGTAAGTCTTTATTATTAACGGTGTTATATAATGAGACTATTCATTTCATGGTTCGGTCTTATGAAAACTCCTTGTATAGAACACCCCTGCTTATATGTCTATACATGAATGATCAGGATCAGATCATTTGTAGCACTTAACAATTGTAATATCTACAAAGCGAGTTGTATTCGTAGTGTCACCAGGATAAGGTTCCTAGCCTTATCCATCTACTACAGACCATTTAGATTAGCACTTAAAGATGATCCACTTGTATATCTCTACATACATGTTTAAGCTACATAATCGTATGTTAGTTTATTGGGTTTACGGGTTGATGCTACTAAATGTCAAATAAAATATTGGATTGTATGTCCTAAAACTCACAGTTTGTAATGTTAAACATATTCTATTATCAATAAAGATGTTATTGATGTTTATTCAATAAACTATTATTGAATATGTGAATTGCACTTCTAAAGTCTAAGTCCAATATACTAAAGATCTATGACTATTATATGAGTACATGAACTTTATGTGGAGACATAAGAGTAGACTGTCACATTCGCACTTTTCGAAGTTTCACTTAGCGATTGTGCGACACTTGTTCCTGCTCACGAACAAGTCAGCCATTTCGAATATGGACAGCCAATGGCACACCAGGTGCCTCTCGCAACATCCACCCCCCATTTTAGAGAAAACGGGTTTGGAGAAAAGGTTTTCGCAAACAGTTTGATTGTAAGAATAGAGAAGAGGAAGATTGTAGTAGGCTAGAAAGCAACAAGTAACAACAACAGCTTTATAACATACTACTCCTCATGTCAATACATGAACGAATTAGGATCACTTCGTTTGTGGCACTTTACAACAAACCAACGAATTAGGATCTCATTGCATAAGATCGGACCAAGAATTAAGTCACTCTTACTTTATAACGTTGTTTATTGTTTAAGACCGACTATTTCAAAGCAATGACCTAGTTAACTTGACCTTAATCCTGTGCTAACTATAAACTCCTATTTATTCGAAATTATCCTTAAATTTACATGGGTGAGGGTTGGCTCAACAACGCTGGCCCAATAAGCCCCTTATTTTAGGGGTAAGATCTGGTAGATAGTTGGGGACATAGAGTGCAAGACATAATTCACTCCTACCCGCTATTAGGGATAGTAGAGAGGTTGTTCCCTTAAATGCTGACGTCGGGTCTTGAACAATGGGCCCCACCCTCTTGTTGGCCCGAGAGGGACTTGGTTTAATGATTGGATCACAAACCAATTGTTCATTAGAGGATCAATGGGACTTAAGGAGCAAGATATAATCTTGAGGGTAAAACAACTTTTGACCCAGCTATTATTACGAACAACCTGTGAAAGGTTAACTTACTAATCTTTGTTATATCAAGTGGACATAATATATGTTGGATTGAGAAAGCAAGCAACGAAAGTAAAACAGGATCATTAAGCATCCTAATTCATTAATTTTGGCTTTAAACTAAGCATGCTCATAAACTAGAAACAGAGTTTCATCACTAACATTTAGAGAACACCTTGAATCATGATTCTCAGCTGCAACCTCCTTGTATTTAGCTCGTGAACCACCACAAGGACTTCTCTATTATTCTCTTGGTGCCTTAGATTGAGTTGTGAGACCAAAAATAAGCTTGAATTGAAAGGAATTTAGAGAGGAAGACAGGTTTATCGACTGGTTGAAGAATAGTTCTTCCAACACTATTTCTCAGCAAAATTCCAACTGAATCATCTCTTCTTCCACTCAAAATCTCAGGTTTATATTGCATAACTTTCATGCAACTAATAGCCTTGCATGAATCACAACTCATGCTTGAATTAACTGAGTTGAAGAAGAATGGAAAGTGAGTGAGCTGTTGAAACTTGAAGGTGGAAAAAATCAGTTTTCCATTTCCAATTTTCTTGTTTTTAATTTGATTTCTCAAAATCAAATAACATTTCTTTTTAAAACTGATTTTAAAAATCAATTTAATTTATAAATTGAAAATTTTATTGATTTAAAAAAAATTAGTTTAATAATTAATTTTCTAATAAAATTAATAAATTAATTAATCTTATTAATTTAATATCAAATATTAAATTAATTCCTCACCAATTCCATTATCATGAATCCCTATTCATGAATTTAATATTTAAATCATATTTATATATTAATCGATTCTCCAATTCCATTTAATTCCAATATTAAACGTGTAATTATATCAGATATAATTGCTAATTCCTTTAATTCTAATTTGAATGTTTCAAATTAACTTATCACGCTACTCTAAGGTTAATCCATTTGTGAGTAGTAGGGGGCCCTGGTGGACCTACAGATCATGGGCTCTAGCGATCTAATATTAATTGGCTAAACTCTTTACACAGAATTAACCACCTTCGTTAACTGCTGGGTCACTCCACTAAAACCCGTAGTTGTATTCCCCTCACTGTAGATATATTGTATCCACTCGACATAACCATGATTAGTAAGTTAACCCTTCGCAGGTTTTTTGTAATAACGGCTGGGTCAAAAGGTTGTTTTACCAAGATTACCTTTTGTTCCTTAAGTCCCACTATCCTCTAATAAACAATTAGTTTGTGATCCGATCATCAAACCTAGTCCATCTTGAGCTAATGAGAGAGTGATGCCCCTTGTTCAAGACTCGGAGTCAGTAGTTAAGGGAACAACGTATCTACAATCCTTGAAAGTGGGTAGGAATAAATTCCATCTTGCACCCTATGTCCCCAGCTATCTACCCGATCTTACCCCTGAAATGTGTGACTTATTGAGTTGGCGTTGTTGAGCTTACCCTCACCTATGCAAGTCTGAGGATAATCCCAAATAAACAGGAGTTCATAGTTAGCTCAGGATTAAGGTCAAGTTACCTAGGTCATCGCTTTGAAATAGTTAGTCTTAAACAGTAAACAACGTTTTAAAGTAAGAGTGACTTATTTTGTGGTTTGATCTTATGCAAACTCATTGCAGAGGACGCACCCACTCTTCATGTCATGACATATATGAATTAGAATCACTTCGTTTGTAGCACTTTACAATTTTTTTGTAACAACTACAGAGTGGGTCATATCCAATAGTGTTATCAGAATAAGGCACCCAACCTTATTCATATACTATAGACCATTTTGACTATTTACTTGAACTTGGTCCACTTTTATGTCTCCATATAAAGTTCAAGTACTCATATAATAGTCATGGATCTTTTAGTTTATTGGATTTATTTTTAAAATGAAATAAGCAATTCATATATTCAATAACAATTTATTGAATTTTTTTCAGAATAAGTTTAATGTTTACAAACCACGAGTTTTAGGACATAAAGCCTAACAATATATCTACAGTGAGGGGGAGCGCAACTACTAGGTTTTAGTGGAGTGACCCGACAGTTAACGAATGGTGGTTAATTAGGTTAAAAAGATCAGCAGGTTAATTGTGGATCGTTGGAGCCTATGATCTGTAGGTTCATGAGGTTCTCCTACTAGCTCATATCAGACTAAACCTTAGAACAGTATGATGAACGAATTTGAAGTGTTCAAATTCGATTTTTGGAGCAAAGCCGTAAATATCAACGATATATTTAACCTAATGCTTAATTGTGAATTAAACATAAAGGGAGAGAAAAATAAAAGATATTTAAATAAGATTTAAATATCAAGATTATGAACAAGGATTCATACAAATTGGGATAAGTATTGGATTTAATATTAAATTAAATTAATTAAACTATTTAATACTAATTTAATTTTAAAATTTATTATTAGAATTAATTTTGAAATTAAATGGAATTGGTCAAAATTGCATTAAAAGTCAAATTATGTTACTAGGTAAAAAATGCAATGGAAGTCAAATTGTTGACTTTTGACTTTTAAAAATAAAAAAGTCAAATTTGTTGACTTTGGATTTTGAGAGTTAAACTTTCACCAAGTTAGTGGAAAGATCCAACATTTTTTAGTGGGAAATGCCAACTTTTGTATGGCTAATTGTTGTTTTTATTTGAAGACATTTATCCCACTAAATCCACTTTGAGTTAGTGGATTTTTTAGTGTCAAATTCTTATCAAACTCAAAGTTGAATGTGTTGCATGTAATGGTCTCTAAAAGAGAGTGTTATTTGTTTTTGAAAAACTCTTGGCCCTAGTGGAATTGGATGAGATTATGTGATAATCTCATTTCAATTTTCTCTCAAATTCTTAACATTTTCCTCTCCAAATTAGTCACTTACCGGATTCCACCTCCCGTTCTAAGGTCGGAGAATAGTCGGAAAGATTCTCGTGCTGGTTTACAAATCGTTTGTGAGGAGATTGAAGTGGATTTGGAGAAGCTTCAAAGACTACAAAGATTGTATTCTTCCTCCCTCCCCCTCCCCACTTTTTGTTTTATTGCATGCATGCTTATCTTTGTAATTAATCTAATTATAGAACTTTAGATCCATTTTTCTTCCATTGTGCATGTAGTCATTCCATCAATTGGTATCAGAGCATGCTTAAAGTACTCAATTTTTGGTTAATTTATGTATATGGTGGGTATTGATTCATGTGATGAATGTTTGAGTTCTAAAATGGATAATTTCGGTTTTGGCATCCGTTTTTCCTCTTAGGTTGTAATGATTATTATAATTGCCCGATGTTTTATGGCCTTTAATGTGTGGCAAATTGTCTGTAAATTTTCTAGAGTCATTAGAGTTGAAATTAGGCTATAATTACTTGGTTTCGGCAAAGAGGACAACTTTATTTTGAAGAAAATAAGCTCCAGACCCGATTTTTACTCTCAGACCCAAGAACTTGGTTCGTCCTCGATTCATCGCATGTGTCTACTTCCTCGTCTGATTTGACCCGCACTCGAGCCCGACCCGACCCAGTTTGTTGAAGCTTTCTCGCGTGCCTGCCGTCCATGCACCCAACTTGTGCACCTCCTCCGTTGACCAGCTCCAGCATGTTGTCTTAGTCAATCCAATTGACTTGGTTGAGCCGATTTGACCTAGTTTTTGAAGTTTCTGAGCCAGTTTGAGTGGTTTCTGGCCGGTGTGGGCTGGATCAAATTTTTAAAGTGGGTTCAAGCAGTTCGAGCTAGTTCGAAGTGTTTGGTGGAGGTTCGAAGCCATTTTTTGGTTTGTAATATGTGTAGCTTTTAGCTTGTTTACAATGCCAAAACTGGTCTATTTTAGTGTGTTTATTTAATTATGCATTATGAATGTATGAATTAAATAATTTATCTATTGTGTGCATATCATACGTCAGGTAGATTTAAAATCTCATCATGGGATAAACATGTAGCATGCATTGCATGTATATTATAAGTGTTATAATGTATAGTATGCATGTGTAGGATTCCATGGCTTTCGATATAAGTTGTTAAATTAAATGCATGGAATGAATGTTTATATAATTTTTATATAAAAGCATGCTATGGATGCAAAGTATGTCTATAATTTTATAAGTTGTTATAAAATTGGATTGGACATTAAAATCCATAACAAAGATAAGTTGCATGCTTACGTAGGTTAACCACATGTTTTAATAGTTAAAATAGGTCGACATCTTGTAAAATATGGTTACAAACTCAACCGGTATATAATCTTGTCTAAGGCTAGGGGTACTTAAGTTGATGGTCTACAGAACACCTCATACTTGGGAATTATGGCCAAATAATTGAGCATTGTTAACCGGTTTTATGAGCACATGTGAGTGGTGTGAGATGTTAAAATTGATTTATCACCTAGATATCATAGGTTAAATCCAATTATAAACGTTATACTTTGATAAACACCTAGGCTTAGGTTACAACTAGCCGGAACATTTCTAAGTAAAGATTTACCCAAAAAACAAGTAGAACACTTCAGTGGGAGTTTAATAACGTATATGATATGTTGTTAGAACACTTAAGTGAGAGATTAATAACATATACGATATGTTGTTTTTTAGCTTTTGCGTCCCTAAGAGTTCATGTCGAGATTCATGCTTCGCTTCATGTCACCCTAGAAGTGACCTCCATTTGGAAAGTGTTTGCATAAATCAAGATCTAGGTGAATAGGGGAAGTTGTTCACACTAAAATGAAATATACAATGTTTTGATTTTAATTCTCACGTCCCTAAAAGAGTTCACACCGTAAGATTCATACGACGCTTCGTGTTACCCTGGAAGTGACCTCCATTCAGAAAGTATTCGTATGGATCAAGATCAAGGTGAATGGAGGAAGTAGTTCATAGTAAGTGGGTGATGGATATGTGCCAACGTGTCCTGCGGTCTCTTTCATTAGTTTGGACCGTGAGCTTTCTATGTTGCACCTACTGGTTAGCTTTAAGTGGCCCTTGCTAGTCGTTTAACGATGGCTATCCCCTCGGAGGGTTGTAACATGGGATTCAGAATAACTCAAACTCTAGAAATGGATAGGATTTATTAGGTCATTTCCCAACTTTGACTATCCAATTTGTAGCATCGTTGGGACTGCTAATCTTTAAGATCTAAAAATGGAGAGTTACACTTACAGAATTACTAAGTGTTAGTAAATTATTGACTGAAAACGGTAGCTAAATGACTATCGGAATATGAGTTATTTTGGGGATCGTATTTAATCAAGAATGTTTTGCTTTAGTGAAGGAGTATTTGACTGCCCCTAGGTAGCACTTATTTTGACTCACTATAGTATCGTTGCAAATAAAATAATGAAATTTGGGTATATTATTACTTTGCTAAATTTTGATTGGGTTTAGAAGCAATTCACTAATTAGAATTTGTTTATAATTTTGTTGAATTCTTCAAATTTACTTGCTTTTAACGGTAAATCAACATGGAAATCGAATATACTAGCAGTTGATGATTTAGACTATGTTTTAACATAGGAATGTCTTCTATGTCCCAATTCTGCTACTTACCAGAAAGCATAACAAAGTAAATATGATTTACTTTTCATTGAGACGTGCTTGATGGAAAATGATAAGTTAACCTGGATAATGGATTCAGGAGCTGCTAATCATATATCTGTACTTTTGTTCAGGAAACTAGTCCTGGAGACAACTTACAAAAGGCAAAGTAACCTTTAAGATAGGGACCGTAGAGGTTGTTTCAGCTAAAGCAGCAGGAAATATAAAGTTATTTATTAGAGATAGACACATTTTACTTGAAAATGTTTATTACATTCCTTTTATGAAAAGGAATTTAATTTCTATCTCATGTGTGCTAGAATAGTATTACAAAATTTCTTTTGAAAATAATGAAATGTTCATTATCTCAAAAGGTAATATAGTATGTCCTGCAAATCTAGAGAATAACTTATACGTGTTAAAACCAACTAGGGTAAAAGTCATTTTAAATATAGAGATGCTTAAAACAACTGAAATAAAAAATTTCTCCAAATGCATATCTTTGGCACCTAAGACTAGGTCACATTAATCTTAATAGGATTAGAAGATTGGTTAAGAGTGGACTTCTAAACTAGTTAAAAGATAGCTCTTTACCGCCATGTGAATCTTGTCTTGAGGGTGAGATGACCAAAAGATCTTTTACTGGAAAAGGTGTTAGAGCCAAAGAACTCTTAAAGCTGGACATTCAGACCTTTGTGGTCCAATGTAAGCGAGATGAGATTTTGAATATTTCATCAACTTCATCAATGATTATTCGAGGTATGGCTACATTTACCTAATGCATCATAAGTCTGAGACAGTCGAAAAGTTTAAGGAATATAGGGCAGAGGTTGAGAACCAATTAGGTAAAAAAATTAAAACACTTTGATCAGATCGAGGTGGTGAGTACATGGACTTAAAATTCTAGGACTATCTGATAAAACACAGAATTCAGTCATAATTCATAGCACCTGACACACCTCAACAAAATGGTGTTGCAGAAAGGAGAAATAGTACCTTATTGGACATGGTTCGTTCTATGATAAGTTATGCTTAGTTGCCAAGTTCTTTTTGAGGTCACGCAGTAAGGACTGTGGTGTATATATTGAACATGGTTCCCTCGAAAAGTGTTTCAGCAACACCTTATGAGTTATAGAGACGACGTAAAGGTAGTTCACATCATTTCAGGATTTGGGGATGCCCAGCATATGTGTTGGTACAAAATCCAAAGAAGTTGGAACGTCGTTCAAAGGTATGCCTATTTGTAGGCTATCCCAAAGAGACAAAAGGTGGTTTCTTTTATGATCCTCAAGAAAATAAAGTATTTGTCTCGACAAATGCAACATTCTTGAAGAAAAACCACACTAAAAATCATCAATCCTGTAGTAAGCTAGTATTCAGTGAGATAACAATAGAAACTACAGATAGATCAATAAGAGTTATTGATCGAGCAGGTCCTTCAACAAAAGCTATTGATGGAATTGGTACTTCACATCCTTCTCAAGAGTTGAGAATGCCTCGACGTAGTGGGAGGGTTGTGTAACACCCTGACCGGTACATGGGTTTAATTGAAACTCAGGTCGTCATACTTGATGATGGCTTAGAGGATCCATTGACTTTTAAACAAGCAATGGGTGATGTGGATAAGGACCAGTGGATAAAAGTCATGAACCTCGAAATGGATTTAATGTACTTCAATTCAGCTAGAATCTTGTAGATCAACCAGAAAGGGTATAACCCATTAGTTGCAAATGGATCTACAAGAAAAAAAAAAAGAGACCAAGCAGGTAAGGTACAAACCTACATAGCTAGACTCGTGGCAAAAAAGACAAAGAGAGTGGGTGGACTATGAAGAAATCTTCTCTCTGGTTGCCATGATCAAGTCTATTAGGATACTCTTGTCCATTGCCACTATGATTATAAAATCTTGCAAATGGATGTCAAGACAGCTTTTTTTAATGGCTAACTTGAAGAGAATCTATATGTCTCAACCAGAGAGGTTTATTGTGCAGGGTCAAGAGCAAAAGGTTTGCAAGCTTAATAGATTCATTTATGAACTAAAACAAGCGTCTCGATCCTGGAACAGGAGATTTAATACTGCGATCAAATCTTATGGCTTTGAACAGAATGTTGATGAACCTTGTGTTTATAAGAAGATTGTCAATAAACTGTAGCTTTTTTGGTTCTATATGTTGCTAATATTCTACTCATTGGGAATGAAGTAGAATTTCTAGCTAACATTCAAACATGGCTAGCCACGCAATTGCAAATGAATGATTTGGGAGAAGCACGGTATATTCTTGGGATCCAAATTGTTCGAAACTGCAAGAACATAATGATAGCCTTGTCTCGGGCATCTTATATAGACAAGATATCGTCTCGATATAAAATGCAAGATTTCAAGAAAGATATGTTGCCTTTAGGCATGGAATTCATCTATCTAAGGAACAGTGTCCCAAGACATCTCAAGAGGTTGAGGTTATGAAATGAATTCCATATGCATCAGCAGTAGAGAATTTAATGTATGCCATGTTGTGTATTCATCCCGATATATGCTATGCAGTTGGAATTGTCAGCAGATATCAGTCCAATCCTGGATATGATCATTGGACTGTCGTTAAAAATATTCTCAAGTATCTTCGAAGAACAAGGGACTATATGCTTGTGTATGGTACTAAGGAACTAATCCTTATTAGATACACTGATTCTGACTTTCAGACCGATATAGATTCTAGGAAATCTACTTTGGGGTCAGTATTCACTCTGAACAGAGGAACTATAGTGTGGAGGAGTATCAAACAAAGTTGTATTGCTGACTCCACCATAGAAACTGAGTATGTACACCGAGGAGATGTGATTGTCACACAGATTGCCTCTGAAGACAACTTGGTTGATCCATTTACAAAGGCCCACTTGGCTAAAGTATTCGAGAGTCACCTAGTAGGACTAGAACTACAAACAGATAGAAGTAGGGCAAGTGGGAGAAGTACTGGGTATCTGATACCTTAGTTTACTGCATTTATTCTCTCATTACTCAACATTGTATATATATTTGTATATATATGTAAAAATCCACTAGAGTTTTAGTCCAAGTGGGAGTTTGTTGGGTTGTATGTCCTAAAACTCGCAGTTTGTAATGTTAAACGTATTCTATTATCAATAAAGATATTATTGTCGTTTATTCAATAAAATAGTTATTGAATATGTGAATTGCACTTGTAAAGTCTAAATCCAATAAACTAAAGATTTATGGCTATTATATGAATACATGAACTTTATGTGGAGATATAAGAGTGGATCAAGTTCAGTAAATAGCCAAAACGGTCTATAGTATACGAATAAGGCTGAGTATCTTATTTTGGTAACACTATTGGATGCAACCCACTATGTAGTTGTTACAATTGGTTGTCAAGTGCTACAAACAAAGTGATTCTGATTCGTACATGTATTGACATGAGGAGCAGGGACGTCCTATGTAATGAGTTTGCATAAGATCGGACCAAAAATTAAGTCACTTTTACTTTATAATGCTGTTTACTGTTTAAGACAGATTATTTCAAAGCGATGACATAAGTAACTTGACCTTAATCCTAAGTTAACTATGAACTCCTGTTTATTCGAGATTATCCTTAGATTTTCATGAGCGAGGGTTAGCTCAATAGTGCCGGCTCAATAAGCCCCCCATTTCAGGAGAAGACTAGGTAGATAGTTGGGGACATAAGGTGTAAGACGAAATTCACTCCTACCCGCTATTAGGGATAGTAGAGAGGTTGCTCTCTTAAGTCCTGACTCTGGGTCTTGAACAAGGGGCCTCAGCCTCTCATTGGTTCGAGAGGGACTCGGTTTAATGATTGGATCACAAACCAATTGTTCATTAGAGAATCAGTGGGACATAAGAAGCAAGATGTAATCTCGAGAGTAAAACAACTTTTGACCCAGCCGTTATTACGAACAACCTGTGAAGGATTAACTTACTAATCATGATTATATCGGGTAGACATAATATATCTACAGTGAGGGGAGCGCAACTATTGGGTTTTAGTGGTGTGGCCCGATAGTTAATGAATGTGATTAATTAGGCTAAAGAGTTTAGCAGATTAATCGCGGATCATTGGAGTCCATGATCTGTAGGTCCATGAGGTACCCCTACTAGCTCATATCAGACTAAACGTTATAACAGTGTGACGAACGAATTTGAAGTGTTCAAATTCGATTTTTGGAGCAAAGCGGTAAATATATACAATATATTTAACCTAATATTTAATTGTGAATTAAACATAAAGAGAGAAAAAATAAGAGATATTTAAATAAGATTTAAATATCAAGATTATGAATAGGGATTCATACAAATTGGGATAAATGTTGGATTTAATATTAAATTAAATTAATTAAATTGTTTAATTAATTATTAAATATTAATATTAAATTTTAAAATTGATTATTAGAATTAATTTTGAAATTTAATGGAATTGGTCAAATTTGCATTAAAGTCAAATTGTTGATTTTGGACTTTGAGAGTCAAACTTTGACCAAGTTAGTGGGAAATGCCAACTTTTGCATGGCTAAGTGTTGTCTTCCTTTGAATACACTTGTCCTACTAAATCCCATTTTGAGTTAGTGGATTTTTTTAATGTCAAATTCTAATCAAACTCAAAGTTGCATGTTTGCATTTAATGGTCTTTAAAAGGGAGTGTTTTCTGTTTTTGAAAAACTCTTGGTCATAGTGGAATTGGATGAGATTATGTGATAATCTCATTTCAATTTTCTCTCAAATTCTTAACCTTTTTCTCTCCAAATTAGTCACTCACCGAATCCCACCATCTCGTTCTAAGACCGGAGAATAGTCGGGGAGACTCTCGTGGTAGTCTACGAACCGTTCATGAGTAGATTAGAGTGGATTTAGAAAAGCTTAAAAGACTACAAAGGTTGTATTCTTTCCCCCCATTTTTCTTGTTTTATTGTATGCATGCTTATCTTTGTAATTAATCTAATTAGAGTACTTTAGATCTGTTTTTCTTCCGCTACGCATGTGTTCGTTCCATCATAAAATGCCTCAGATTTTATTAAATAAATAAATTATTTGTACATTACAATTACAAACTACAGAACTCATGAGATTTAGGGCATCAACCCCAACACAAATAACAGTTATTCTCAAAGAAATGATCAGTGTATGCTTCATACCAACCAAAAATAGTAGCTATAAGTCCCATTGAACAACCCAACCATAAACAACCTAACCATAAACAACTCATACTTCCATAAATGTGAAGCCCAATTCAAACTAAAGGTATCTTAAGATGTTGAATATGATTAAATGTGGAAATTTCAAGCCAAAAGTGTGGTTAATCAAGCTAAAAACTATTAAAAAAAAGCAGTAAAATTATAGCAGTACAATTTGTTAATAGTAATCCTTCTATATGCTGATTGTTTCACATTTTATGCTATTGTTTTGAGTTATTTTTTTGCCCAACTATGCTTAATTGTTCAAATAATAGTTACTCTCAGAGAAATGATTTGTCTATGCTCCATACCAACAAAAAACAGTAGCTATAAGCCCCATTGACAACACATGACAACAACTATTTCTTCATGATTTTTCATTCCTTGCTACTAAACTGACTTACTACCAGTTTAGTCATACCATACTCTTCAATTCTAAGATGAATATCAAAGAGTGGACTCACCAAGGATTGCTTTTATGGTTTATCCTTTTGCCAAATCATAAAAATTTCTACCAACAGTCCAAACTTTCAGCTATTCGTTACTTTATTTTCAGCACAATTTAAATTCCAGTTTCATCAAATTCAAACCAAACTATTCCAAACATCTTGCATAAAACTAGGTGAAGATGACTCCGACTCTCCTACATAACCTATCCAGTGTCCAATATCTGTTCAACCGTAGATAAATATACAACCTATATAACCATCCGCACGAGGTTTCCAGAGAAACTTGTTTTGTGGATTTAAATCTCGTTTTTGTATCAATTTCAGTATAGAAAGTACAATATTTAATATATAATCCTTTGAAGCTTTCAAAATAAATTATTATATTTGAGCTGGTTGATCGTCTTGGATGATCAGCCCTTTGGGTTTATTGGTCTTCTTGGATGATCGGCTTTTGGGCTTGATGATCTTTTTGGACGATTGGCCTTTGGGCTTGTTGACCTTCTTAGATGATCGACTTTTGGGCTTTTTGATCTTCTTGGATGATCAACCTTTGGGCTTATTGACCTTCTTAGATGATTGATCTTTGGGCTTATTGACCTTCTTAAATGATCGACCTTTGGGCTTGATGAACTTCTTGAATGATCAATCTTTAAGCTTGATGATCCTCTTGAATGATCAGCCTTTGGGCTTGTTGACCTTCTTGGATGATCGATCTTTGGGCTTATTGACCTTCTTAGATGATCGACTTTTGGGCTTGTTGATCTTCTTAAATGATCGACCTTTGGGCTTGTTGATCTTCTTGAATGATCAGTCCTTGGGCTTGATATTCTTCTTGAAAACTTGTTTCGTGGAGTTGAACTTGGGTTGGTGTTGATGTTGATTTGATGCGATGTGGTTCGATATCTAGTACTTGATCCTTTGATTCTCTCTTGGTTGAATGCGTACCTTGATGTATAGAAGCGGAGCGTATGGATGTATATATAATGTTGACTAAAACTCCCACTTTGACTAAAACTCCAGTTGATTTTACATATATACAAATATATATATATAATATTGAGTAATGAGAGAATAAGTATAAAAAAAACTAGGGCATCAAATACCCAATATTTCTCCCTTTTGCCCTAGATCTATCCATCTCCCAGTCCTAGTCCCACTAGGTGACCCTCGAATACTTTAATCGAGAGGGCCTTTGTAAATGGATAAGTCAAGTTGTCTTCAAAGGTAATCTGCTTGACAATTATGTCTCCTCGGTGTACGATATCCTTGATGAGATGGTACTTACACTCGATGTGTTTTCCATGCTTATGGCTTCTAGGTTCCTTTAAGTTAGCAACTACTCCATTGTTATCACAATACAGACTAATCGGCAGATGCATATTGGAACTACTTCTAAATCAATCAGGAACTTTCTGTGCCACACTACTTCTTTGGCTGCTTCACATGCAGCTATATATTTAGCTTCCATGGTGGAGTCAGCAATACAACTTTGCTTTATACTCCTCCACTCTATAGCTCATCCATTTAGAGTGAATACTAACCCCGAAGTAAATTTCCTTGAATTGATATCGATCTAAAAGCCAGAATTAGTGTATCCAATAAGGATCAGATCCTTAGCACTATTGTTGGAATAAAAGGAACGGATGATGGGGTTATTGTACATAATCATGCGTTGTACATGCTTAAGCTCTGTGTTTATGCCCATGCGTCGGCGGTCATGCGTTGGAATGAAAATGCGTTAATCTAGTATGCAATTGCCATGTGTTCCTATCACAAGTTTTCTTGCCTTCTCGCCAAGTATAACGAAAACTCAAGTTTCTCGAGTAATCCGAGGTCGAACACAAGAACTTGTCACTCAATAATGCTTGTGAAGTAATGCGTTTGAGGTGATGAATAAAAATAAAAATAAGAAGTTTAATGGATTTACATACTACTCCTACTCCTATCTAAACATACTGAGCAATAGAAGACTTGCGATGAGAATAGGTAGATACATAACAACCGTTAATGCATAGTAATGTTTATTATCTTAAATCGCTCAAGTAATCCCAGTTCGTCGCACTAACGCATCGCACACCTCTCGGTGATCAGCCGCATGACTATATCTCTATAGTGCATGGTTGCGTCGAGCATAAGATTGTGCCTATCTCTAGGAACAATGCATACTTTGCTTTAATGTGTTCCATCTCTTACCTTCTCAAGCAGTTAGACGCGGCTAATTACTTATAGATAAGTATTGCAACAATTCATAGACAAGCGTTGCTACAGCCTTTTTACCAAGCAAAGAGGATTAACTCACTATACTCACACAACGCACACCTCTTGGTGGGTTGCTACATGTGTCCTATCTCTAGGCTACACGATTAAGTATGCGATTGCCTTTGATAAATAAACGATAAAGGTAAATGATGATAAAGATACAGATGATGAAGAAGATGGCATTGAAGGAATCAAAATATGCATTGATTACAAAATATCTTAATATCTTAAACTAAAATGTAAGGTTAGAGGAGAAATGAAAGACTCTGCGTCAAGGCTNAGGAATCAAAATATGCATTGATTACAAAATATCTTAATATCTTAAACTAAAATGTAAGGTTAGAGGAGAAATGAAAGACTCTGCGTCAAGGCTGTCGGTGGTGCCATGGATGAATGGTGGAGATGTCTCTTAGAGCTCTATCTCCAGCGAAAGCTCCGGTCATCACTCGGTCTGGTTTGTGGAGGTAAAAAATTCTCACTGAAAATCTTGCTCAAGCTCTCATTTGTGATCGCAAACCTCTGCCTTGAGGCAGAAGTTCGGATGCCTTGAAATGAAGGTCCAAGTGGCTATTTATAGAGTTTAAATGCCGACAGCTATCATGATTGCATTATGTCTCACTGTTGCCTTTGTCGCAGTATAGGCGATGTCACATCGTCTTATCTTGTTGATACTCCCAAGGTACGCATTCTACCCATCTTGCGATCGCCCTTCTAGTATGGTTGTCACTCCGTGGCCGCAATCTCCAAATGATCACCGCATTCGCTTGATCACTGCAACTTCCATGCGATGGGCTCATGCAATCACGACATGCATTCGTCTATGCGATAGTTCGGTTTTCAGCGCATGCATTTGTCTTTGCGGTCGCTTAGTTCCAACGCATATATTTGATTCCTGCGATAGCTACAAAAATAGACACTTTGGCACGAAGTAACGCATAGTATTGGGGTCAGTGAATATTTAGGTGCTAATCGACGCAAAACTCAATTTTTCGCAAATTCTAAGTATTATCACCGCATTTTCTACTTATTAGTCCTCATAATTCTAAATAAAAGGCTTATAATAACTTGCATTTCTGCCAGTTATCACACCCCCAAACTTAGAATCATGCTTGTCCTCAAGTATGCGTTATACTTCAGAAATTCTTAACTCACCTTTCGACATTTCTTTGTGATGACCAGCCTCTCAGAATATAATTTACTCATACCTCTAACCATAGATGCAATGTTCTCCTCCACTTTGGCTACTTCTACAAAAATATTTTCTAAGTTTAAATCTAACAAACCTTTGTTCAAAAACTTTTTATTCATTCTCCGCAACTTTACGTTCAGCTCATAAGAATGCGTTCGTTCAAAACAATTCAAGATTATGTGATTACTTATTCGAATGCGGCGTTGAATCCTGGTTATGCTCTTCGTTTTGGCTTACTCCCACGTGTGTCATACGGGCATCCAACTTCGATTGCGTTCCATGTTCAACTCAACTCATGTCTTTCTTAATTTGACTTGCACCCGACAGAGTAGTTGCGCTTATGCGTTGATTCTGGCGACTTAAATTCGTTTTGGCTTGCCTCCACGGGTGTCATGCAGACATTTAACTACGGGTAGGTGCCTTTCTTAACTTAACTCTTATCAACATAGGTTTCCCCATTGCGTTGACAGCGAAGTTATTATTCCAAGTCTTTTTTTTTTTTAAGGAATCACCGTAATATAATGAATGCAATTCTCTGAGACTGTTGCCACCCCCAAATTTAGAGGTTGGCAGTGTTCTCACCGCAAGCTAAAAGCAAACTCACAGGAATGTGGTAACAAACGTTTAAACAAAGGTTTGCGCGTAATAAAACTTATACTTTCAAAATTTGAAGAAGCTAATAAAAGTAAGGAAAGACTTGTGATGCTTAGTTAGCAGATGCGGTGAATTATTTGTACCATCATAGATGCATCGCAAAAACCCGCAATCAGACGAGGAGAATTTCAAAAAGATAATGCATAAAAGATAACAAGAAAATAACCTTAAGTAGAATAAAGCATGTGACAATGCGTTGGAATTTATGCGATTGAAGCCATGCGTTGAAGGATGTGAAGGATTCTTCCATTGTAACTGTGCACTGAGGAGAGTTATTATCGCACCTACAAGGAGCAAACACACCACAACCAAGGAAGCAGCCGCATATCCAAAATAACAATAAATAAAAATAATAAACTAAACTAAGAAAGCAACGTAAAGATAGAATAGAAGGCGTCCCTGGAGGAATTGAAGTGTTCTCACTGTAAGGAGTCTCCCATGCAGGAGATAGCTCTCAACTACTTGGGTCAAGGGACTCGCCCTGACCATTGGAGCTTTCAGCAATTGTTGGATGCATGATGGTTGACATGCGCTTAAGATTGCTTCCAGCTCAAGCGACAGATAACCTTTCGATCTCAGGGTTAATATTGACTTTCGATGCATCACCTATACTTCAATTATTGTTTGCAGCTTGGTCGCACAAGCTACAATACGCCCAAGATTAAAAGGGTACCTGCAAAAACACAAAACTTAACAAAGTATTAGCTGCCAAGTCCTCGACAACGGCACCAACTATACATGAGCATATAGACCTTCGTTCTCCAAAAATACTTGAGGATGTTTCTAACAGCATTCCAATGATCATATCCAGGATTGGACAGATATATGCTGACGATTCCAACTGCAGAGCATATGTCGGGACAAGTACACAACATGACATACATTAAACTCCCTACTGCTGATGAATATGGAATTTGTTCCATTACCTCAACCTCTTGAGTGTGTCTTAGGAACCTGTTCCTTAAACAAATGAATTGATGGAACGAACATATGCGTAATGGAAGAAAAACATATCTAAAGTACTCTAATTAGGTTAATTACAAAGATAAGTATGTAATTGAAACAAATAAAAGGGGAAAAAGAATACAACCTTTGTAGACTTTGAATCTTCTCCAAATTAGCTCTAATCTCCTCATGAACGGTTCGTAGACCACCACGAGAGTTTTTTCGACTATTCTCTAGCCTTAGAACGGGATGGTGGGACCCGATGGGTGACTAATTTGGAGAGGAAACAAGTTAAGTCTTAGAGAGAAAATTTTTAAGGGATTATCACATAATCTCATCCAATTCCACTATGGCCAAGAGTTCTTAAAATTCATTAAACACTCATTTTTAAAGACCGTTACATGCAACATATGCAACTTTGAATTTGATGAGAATTTGACACTAAAAAATCTAATAACTCAAAGTGGGATTTAGTAGGACAAGTATCTTCAAAATGAAGACAACACTTAGTCATGCAAAAGTTGGCATTTCCCACTCATAAATGTTGGATCTTTCCACTAACTTGATCAAAGTTTGACTCTCAAAATCAAAAGTCAACAAATTTGACTTTTTGACTTTAAAAAAATCAATAATTTGACTTCCATTGCATTTTTTACCTAGTCAACAATTTGACTTTTAATGCAATTTTAACCAATTTTATTTAATTTCAAAATTAAGTCTAATAATCAATTTTAAAAATAAATTAATATTAAATCCAACACTAATCCCAATTAATATGAATCTCTATTCATAATCTTGATATTTAAATCTTATTTAAATATCTCCTATTTTCTCTCTTTTTATGTTTAATTCACAATTAAATATTAGGTTAAATATATCATATATATTTACCGCTTTGCTCTAAAAATCGAATTTGAACATTTCAAATTCGTTCGTCACACTGTTCTAAGATTTAATCCGATATGAGCTAGTAAGGGAACCTCATGGTCCTACAAATCATGCTCCAATGATCCACGATTTACTGGCTAAACTCTTTAACCTAATTAACCACCATTCGTTAACTACAAGGTCACTCCACTAAAGCCTAGTAGTTGCACTCCCTCACCGTAGATATATCATGTCAACTCGATATAACCATGATTAGTAAGTTAACCATTCACAAGTTGTTCGTAATAATGGCTGGGTCAAAAGTTGTTTTACCCCTGAGATTACATTTTTCTTCTTAAGTCCCATTGATCCTTTAATGAACAATTGATTTGTGATCCAATCACTTAACCGAGTCCCTCTCAGGCCATTGAGAGAGTGGGGTTCCTTGTTCAAGACCCAGAGTCAACACTTAAGGGAACAACCTCTTTACTATCCCTATAAACGGGTAGGAGTGAATTTTGTCTTGCACCCTATTTCCCAGCTATCTACCCGGTCTTACCCCTGAAATAGGAGGCTTATTGAGCCGGCGTGTTGAGCCAACCTCACCCATGCAAATCTAAGGATAATCCGAATAAACAGGAGTTCATAGTTAGCTCAGGATTAAGGTTAAGTTACCTAGGTCATCGCTTTGAAATAGTCAGTCTTAAACAGTAAACAACGTTATAAAGTAAGAAGCGACTGATTTCGTGGTCCGATTTTTGTACAAACCCATTGCATAGGACGCGCCCACTCCTCCTGTCATAACATGTACGAATTAGGATCACATCGTTTGTAGGCAAACTTTATAACAACTATAGAGTGGGCGCATCCAATAGTATTACTAGGATAAGGCACCCAACCTTATCCATATACTATAGATCGTTTGGGTCGAAAGGAAGTGGTGGTCAGAGTGGTAACAAGAGCATTGGTGGTGATAAAGGTTGTGTGTACAGAGTGGACATGAATATAAAATATTGGTGACATACAAAATTGCCCCCCAAACACTGAGTTGAGTTCATATCCTCAACTAATAGCATCTCATATCCTTACCCCATACAACCCCTATATGTAATATTTAAAAAAAAAAAAAAAAAAAAATATTAGAGTTGTTTGGCCCACCAACACTATTGAAGTTTCTACTCATTTTTCTCTATTTCACACATTAGTCGAGGAATTTCATTTTACAATTTTACACTTCAAACACGAAATTCTTATCTCCAATATATTAACTTCATACGTCATAATTCAACTTAGTGCTCCAAATACCTGAACCTTTTGTTTCAATTAAAAAAAGTATGAGAAATGATTTTAAATCTTGTAATTTGAAATCTAGAAAATTATTTTAAAATTTTACTTCATTTGAAATGAGAAAGATTTGAAATGATTGTTATTAAAAATTTATATTTGGACAGTAACCAAAGAATGAAAGAATGTTAAGAAATTTAATAATATAGAACTTTTAATTATATTTGTTAATTGAAAATTATAATATGATAATGTTAAATAAATAATTTACCTTTATAGTCTATGAAATCCAAACATTGAAGTCATGAAAGCATTTGTATCTTTGGATTTTGAGTGTAGTTTTCATTTCATTTCTAGATTTTTTATTTTTTATTTTTTTTTTTATTGTGTGTTTGGTCTCTGAAACTAACTTTTGGGTAATCAGTTTAAAATGATTATAGTGTACTTTTTTAAAAATAAATTTTTAGAGTTTGAAAAATTATGGAAACTATTTTTTTAACGGTAAGAGTTTTCGAACTACAAATAATCACTAATATACTCATATGTCAATTGAGCTATATTTATTTTGACTATTATGAAAATTAATTTAATTAATGATATTAGTAATGAAAAAATAATGAAAGAATCATACTCAATTTAATTCTTTTAAATTAATGAATTGAGAATTAACTCAAATAGCTAAAAGCAAGCATTAGGTAAAAACTTAAAAGTAAAAGGGTACAATCTTGGAATTTGGGATCAAACAAAAACTAATGTCGAAAGATAAAAATATAGCATCTTGAAACCTAAGGACCAATGAAAACTAAACTCAAAACTCGAAAGTAAAAATATAATAGTTTGATACATAAGAACTAAAACCCCGTTTGATAATCGTTTGATATTTTGTTTTTATTTTTGAAAAATAGACCTATTTCATCCACATTTCTTATAATGATTTGCATTTTTTAAAAAATACAATGGTTGAATTCTCAATCAAATTCTGAAAACAAAAACAACTTTTTGAAAGCTACTTTTTTTAGCTCCCAAAATTAAGCTTAGTTTTTTAAGCAATTGGTGAAAAGTAAGTAACAAAGAAAGAAATTTAGAAATAGAAGTAATGTCCATCGGCTTAATTTTAAAAACAAAAAACAAAATGATTATCAAATGAAGCCCAAATAATTTCAATTGGCAAGAACTAAACTCAAAACAATTTTATAGAATTTTCAATTTAATTCGAGTTGAAACGGACCTAAATAATTTCAACTGACAAGCCAAATTGAAAAATTCAATCTACAAAAACTAAACATTAGGGTTAAATGGTTTGATTATCAATTTATTTTAACACCCTAGCGGAATGTTAGTTAAGCCTCATCAATGAGCCTATACCCTAAAGACCACCCAAGTCCGTTTCTGATTTTATCGAAGTTCGATCTAAAGTTAATATTTGATCAGATTGGCCGACTCCTGATCATTTGTTGGATTAGATATAGACCATCTTTTGTGCTTTCTAAAGATTTATTTCAAATGCTTTTAACATTAAAAGTCATTCCAAATTGGTCATCAATTTTGATTTGGTATTTTTTTAGTAATAGGATAAAGAGAAATTCAAACTACAGATCTCGTTATCACTAACACACTCGTATGTCAATTAAACTTCTATGTGTGTGAAAAATAGAGGGTGAGAGATTCACTTGAAACTTGGATGTTCTACATATCCAACAACTTGAAGTGATTGCAACAAAATTTGGCAGCTGACAAGCAAGCAGAAGTCAGCACAATATTAACCTAATTTCTTTGTATATAAGAGATGACTCCAAAGCATAGAAGGCACATCTTGATATCTTATTTCCCCTGGAGCTTACAATAGGCATATAAGCAAGATCCCATAAAGCCAAGTGACTGCCCAACGACATTAAGCTACCAGGGGAAAAAATAACTGATAAGTAAACGAAAAGAAAAGAAAAATGCATATCAAAGGCTTCAACGTAAAGAAATTGGCTTACGAAATCATAGGGGAGTCCACCGAACAGAAACCAGCCGATTCCAATGCTAAAAACATCCTATTATAGAGCATTCAAAAGTCAGAAAAAGGAACGTAAAATTATATAGGATGATATGCAAACAGAATAAAGTCTAAAATTCTGGCCTAGGCAAAAAGGGGCATTTGTCTACATGTCCTCACATACCAACTAATACAATAAGGGAAACAGTTTGTTTCAGTAAAGACACAATATCATCTTCACAACCATTCTGGCCAAACAAGATGACTCTTTGACGCTGTCTTTATGATTAATGACCAGCCCCCACAAATAAATGAAATCTAACCTTATGCTAATATCAGATCATACTATCACATTTTATAACGTATCGCATTAAGGATAATCATGTTTATTGTAGCCTTAATGCAATGACCATGTCTATCGCAATCTTCATTTTTCTTCACTTCAATATTCATGGGGAAAGCACAACAAAGGGTGAGAAAAATGAAAATTGCGATAGATATGGTCATCACGTTAAGGCTAGGATATACATGATCATTCTTATCGCGATACGTTATAAAATGCAGTAATGTGACCTAACGTAAGCATAAGGTTAGATTTTATTTGTTTGTGAGTGAGGGAGGTCATTAATCATTCAGGGGTTGAAAAAGGATCATCTCTACAAAAATCTTGATCTTAATGCTTGTTTGGAACAAGCTTTTCAGTGCTTAAAAAGTGTTGTTAAGTGCTTAAAACTTGAAAAATCATTCCAAACAAAACATTAATATGCATTGCGTGCATATATAAACATGAAGAAGATTGTTAAAAGATAATTCATGTTCCATATAGCATAAGGAGATGTAGGAACTAAGCACTGCTCACCTTCAAATTACCGCAGACTGTTTGTGTCAGTGCTGAATTGAGAGTTGTATTCAGAAATACAAAGTAATTGATCAAGAAGGCCATTATACAGGAGAGAAGCATCACACACTGCAAGCATGAATTGCTTCACTCATCAAAAGTTACAATCAAGCACTTACTGATCTGAGAAGTTCAGAAAGATTATAGCCTATCCAAACGAACCATGATTACTCAGAAAATTATTAATCATTGCAAATCTAGGGTGCATTAACAGTGAAAAGAGGAAGCAGACAGCTATTAATGAATATTACATTAAAAAAAATGTAAGAAAAACAGATCAAATTAATTTTATGAGAAACTGAAACAGACAAAAACCACCGACAGTAGTTTGTTGTTAGATAGATTGGTTGTAGTGAACTCTTTAATCAATAAAGATTTAACGTTTACTCAGTTGATAGTGGAAAGAAGAGTTGTCAGCCAGAGCCATATGTTTCTTCCTGGATTGCTGTTACCTACAAACGTCTCATGCTTCAGCATTTTTTTCATTCTAAGCATTTACTGTTTTGGTTTAATGTTTGGTTGAATGTCCATGAGTAACAAAATATGCCTGGAAATAAGAGGTTTGGAAATAATATTACTAAGAATAAGAGACTATTGTGTATGGTTGGTTTGCATGAACATCCCGTCAAATCTTCATGAAAATGAGTTATATATGTTTTTATTTTGTGTGATTACTTCAAGAAGAATTTTATGGTTTTGTAAACCTAGACTGAAAAAACTTTATTTGGTAACTATTTAGGTTTTGTTGATGAAAATTTAGCTTGTAAACATTCCTTCACCTATGAGTTTGTCCCTTTTTTTTCCCTTCTAAAGACGTTTTAAAAGTTTTAAGCAAAAAATTGAAAAGTAAGGTCACGTTTGATAACCATTAGGTTTTTTAAAATTAAACTTATAAATTCCTCTTACACCCTAAATTTCTTTCTTTGTTATCTACTTCTTACCAATGATTTAAAAGTTCATGACAAGTTTTGAAAACTAGAAAGAATAAAATTGTTTTAAAAACTTATTTATCTAAGAGTTCAAATATATCTTTAAGAAATGAGAAAATTATTGTAAAGAAACGATGAGAAAACAAGCACAATTCTAAAAACAAAAAATCAAATAGTTCTTTGGTAATTTTAAAAAATTTGTTTTTGCTTTTATTTTTTAAATTTGGATAGAAATTCAATTATAGTAAAGAAATTGTGAGAAAAAAAATATTTTTTTAAAATAAAATTGTTATCAAATACAACCTAAATAGTATTTAGATAAAATCTAATATATACCTATTACTTTTATATAATTAGTAAAAAGATTTTTTTTTAAAAAAAAAAAACCATGGAAACTTAAAAAGATATATATTTGAGATAAAAAAATATATATATTGAAAGAGCTGTGATTTCCAACTGTATTAAACTAGTAGGAGAAAAAAATATATAGAGAATAAGTTAGATCACTCTGTATGTTGTTTAAAAGATGAAAATTTAGGAATAATTTCCAATTTAAGCGCGTGTATATATATATATATAATATTCAATATTCAGTAATAAAAAAAAAAGTTTGTATATTTTACCATTTTTAAAGAAGAACTATTTTTCAAATATAAGAAAATAAATCAAAATATTAATAAATATAACAAAATTTTACTAATAGACAGTGATAGATACAAGTAATAGCTTATTACGGTTTATCGTAGATAGACGGTGATATTTTAGTATTATTTCTAAATATTTTCTACCATTTTATTATTTAAAATAATTTCTCTTTTCAAAAATGCCTTTTATTTGATAATTTTTTTAAAACAAAATATTTTTTATCTTCTAAAATCATTTAAGGTATACTAAACGCACTTTGAATAATTAATTTCTACAAATGAACTGTATAGTTTGAGAAAAGTGGATTTTGTTTAAAAATCATTTTTTTTTTTTTCTAATTCATGGATGAACATTTGAATTTGATAAGTCCAATAAAATAGAAGGTAAAAGAAAACACTAGTAAAGAGTAATACATGGGTTATACCTTAGTCCCAAAGTTATAAAATGTTCAAAATTATGTACCGATACCGAACATGGGTTTAGCTTACCCAATCAAATGGCTTCTCAGAGTTTTCTATAATTTCTTAGCTTTGAGCCTTCGAAGCCAATATATATGTGAACTTTTGTTCAAGTAGGTGAGCATTGAGCAACAGAATATGAAAGAGAAGATACCTGGAAGCCAAAGGAAAATAAGTAACGAAAATTTAATGTTGTCTCGACGTCTCCCCTGATTGTTATCCAGAATAGCAAAAGAGGCCCACATATTACCCCTATGAATATAAGAGAAACATTTTAAAGATGAATCCAAAACTAAAGCTTGTCACAACAATGAAAAAAATTATTCAAAAAATAAATAAATAGAGAAATCCTCTTACCATTGCACCACATGAGACCAAAGGTATTCAAACCACTGGATTTCCCTGGAAGTACTTACAAGTGTCATAACTTCAATATTAAAGAGAAGAGAAAAAGAAGTTAATAATCATTAGATTACCTATACGAGCAATAGAGGCAAGATATATAGCGGTACATATATTTGCAATGAACACCACAACATAGGAGTAGGTATCAAATGACAAATCCCTGGATCCAGCCACCACTGCGCCAAGTATAATCATCCCCACACTGATGAATCCTTAGATTTTTCAGGTAGGAAATGAATTAGCATTGCCAAAAATTTATGAATGTGAAACCTTCAGCCCATTGCCATGCTACTTTCTTATTCCTTTTCTTTTCTTTTTTATAATATTTTTTACTGAGACCTCTCCTCGGACGAGTGGAGTAATGCTACTTTCTTATTCATTTTTTCTGTTACTTTTCTTAGCTAGGGGAAGAGATTCAGATATTCAGAAGTTCACAGGAAAACGAGAAGGAGAAATGGGGATATTGTCAAAGGGCTCACTAGTGCATCTCGATCAAGATCGATATCAAAACCAAAACAAAATTTTAGCTTCTTTCAATGAAGCATTCAAACAATCGTTTTATTTTGTATGTATTCCCAAATAATCTATTTGTATGTAATCTTTTTCAAATTCTCTATTCCTAATCCAAATTCCTAATTTATTTCCTCTTTGTCATGGACTCTTTCCAATTTCACTATTTCATCGTTCAAATCTAAGTAATCAGATAAAAAAATAAAAAACAAAGTTAAATGCATGTTGAAATAGGATTTCGGGAAAGATTAGGGGGAAGATTATAGTCGGTCCTAATCTTCATCCTGATTAGGATTCTACCGAGAAACCCAAAAAACGTTGGTTTTGATGCTTCATTAAAAGAAGTTAAATTTTTGTTTTAGTTTCGGTATCGATCATGGACAAGATGCACTTGGATGAACCATTAAACCAACTGGCCAAAAATTTTGCTATTTGTAAAAGGTGAAAACTTTTTTATTCTATTTCTGAAAATTTCCCAGAGAAATGTATACACCATCCTTGCCTACCTGGCAACAACAAAAGGTGAATGAGTCTGGCCTGTCAACAAGTACTCAGCAACCATTGTAAATGCTACAGTAGTTCTCCTCAATGTTGTATACATTGGAACATTGATCCCGCGAACAGATTCCATAGTCACAACCTTTAACAGGGAAAACTTAGTTAGCAGATTTTACACGATATCACTATATTGCTTGAGATAAATAAAATACCATAAGATACGTACCATGTAAAGCAAATATGATATGGCGAGGGGAAGTGTTTTAACCAAAGTCTTATAAGGTACAAGGATTATTGATCTTCCAGCACCGATGCTTTGAGATTCCCCTCCCACTATGAAAGAGATCATCTTCCAACGGTGCAATGCATATAGAAGTGTGCATGAACACATAATCTGAAGAATGTAAACTGTGATATATATTAAATGTATGAGAAAAGAAGGGAATATCGTTTATTCCATTAGAAAAATTCAGTAGATCTTCTACCTGGAAAAGAGTTATAACATTGGCACATGGAAAGTTGTAAGAAGAAAGAGCTGCTTTGTTGAACATTAGCAACAGAACTGCAGGATAGATGACAACATATTCTCATTAGTAACTAAATGCAAACAAGATTATCACTTATAGAACTACTTTTCAATATCCAATAATTGAAGGAACCAGAAATTTTAAACCAATGTTCAAGCCTCCAAGGCTCTTCGTGCAAGCATCCATCGATTTCTAAAAAGTATATTAGAACTAACAAAGCATTGTTACTCTAACATTAGAGTACTTCCAACTATAAAGATAGTGCCCAAAAACAAATCTTATTACTCTATTGCGTATTGAAGCCAAAAAAAAAAAAGTGATGAAAAGTGCATTTAAATCAACTATATGGTAATCTAAACCATCAATTTATTAGCTAGCTTAGACACCACAAAGGATATAAACAAAGAATGATAGAAAGACTTGAGCTGAATTTTAAAATGATTTTCAAAAGCAATTATTCTATTATCTTACGTCAATTCTTGGAAACATCCTTGATCCTTTCAATGTTTTCCATGTTTCCATAATTCCTAAAAGGTAATAACCACATACACATTATCTTTGTACACCCTACCCTAAACACACACAAAATAAAATAAAATATTTTAATATTTTTAAAATGGAATAAGAAGAGTTTGCCACTTAGCAAACTATGATTGAACATTTAGGTAAGATGCATGAAGATGCTTATAGCCTAGGATGCACATCAATATTAATCTAATAGGATCAGGTATTAGGGGATTAGGGGTATATCAGTAATTAGATAAAGTGGCTTGTTAGGTAGTTAAGTTTTGTTAAAAATATAGAGAATAGATGAGGGGAAACCAAGCAATATTTTAGTGAAGGATTTAGGGTTGAGAGTATCTCAAGATTGGAGGGTCCAAGTATCTCGAACACTTAGTTTACCTTGTATTTTCGTTATCATTTATCTTTCAATATTTTCGGATTCTATCCTACTAATTCTTAAAAAAAAGTGAATTTTATGAAAGTAGCAAAAGGTGAAAAATCTATGCTCAATGAACGATTTCTTGCTACAGTTTTATGTAAAAAAATAATAAGAAAAAAAACTCATTTAATTATGATATGTAAAAAAAGGGTGAAAGGACTGGACCCTGCCTTTTTTCTGGAGACTTTCAAACTTTTTAAGCGTGATAGGTAGCCTCCACCACTATTCATTCAAGCTTGTCATTTCATCAACACTAGAGATTTTATATTTTATCACATTCGTCTTCCACTAAATATTGTTTTCATCTTCCAAGACCCACCATGCACTCACTCCCTCTCTCTCTCTCTCTCCACAACTTGCTGGCTCGCTTTCTGTCTATCATCCCATCATATGCATATAGTGAGCCATTAAGTACTTTATACACAACTTTATTCTCTAGACATTTATAGCCACTTTCAAAAGTCTAGTAGTCAAACTAATTTATAGAAAAAGATGATCTTAAATAATTTAATGTTTCTCTCTCACAGTGAAAAAGTCATCCTCCTCCCAGTTTCCAACATAATCAATCATGATTCAGAGGGTTACCAGTGAGAAGGTAACTCTGCGTATAACTACTTTCTAGAATTGAAGCAAAAGATTTGGCCAAACATTCTTCAAAAATCAAACAAACAGTATATGAAACCAAACATACACATTGCCGCTCACACATCTACCCCAATAGTATAGGATACCTTTTACTTTCTTAATTTCTTTCTTTCTTTCTTCCTTCCTTCCTCGGGAGCATGGCAAAGTGATTAGGAATCTTCCAAAAGTGAAAAAAAGAAACAAAACAAGTAGCAGTTGGAGTACAGAGTATTGGGAAAACTTCCACTTCTATCCCAAGAATAAGCCAAAAAATAACAGAGAAACTAAAAAAACAAAACTAAGGGACGCAAGAATTTACGTGAAGGAAAACTACGGCCCATAAAAAAATTACTATGTAAGTTACAATCACACATATGAAATCTGTCACTAATAATATGAAAGGGTGATTAATTTCATTTATTAATAAGCGCAATACAAGTAATAAGTAATTATAGAAATAACCCACTAGTTACAGAGAGGTTAGGAAGGCTTAACAGATTTCAAAACTCATATTAACAAAATAACACCTTAACCATATCAGCTAATAAGAATATTTCTCTTCCCGATCTCCAAGTACAAGAGCACTCTATCAAAATTTTTATACTATTCATATCTTTTATCCACTTTGAAATTAGAGAATACATTAAGAAACTTCAACTAGATTCAGCATACTCAAATTTGGAGTGTTTCTAATTAGAATAATTTGAGGTTCATTCTATAATACTTGGACCCTTGACTTCCTTAAACGTTTGAATGATACGTGAGACAGCTGCAATTTTAATATTTTATCAAAACTCAATACAGAGAACAAAAATGAAGAGCAATAATTCCAGTTTTTAATGCAATATCACAAACTAGCAGAAATCCTAAAATACATAGAAACATGGAAGGAGAAAGCGAAAAAGACGAACCAGCGGAAGCCATATAAGAAATAGCGGCATAAGCTCCTCTCTTAGTCATGGCGACTCCAGCTACTGGTGGTGGTGGCTTCAGGTCATCATTTCCACCTTGCTTGTGAAGCAGTGGAAGCAGCGTCGTCTTCGTCTCAGTTTTCTCAGACGCCATAGCTTCAAAGCTTTCTTTCACTGAAATGGCGTTAAAGCGTTAAACAGGGAGGAAGAGAAGAGAAGAGAAGAGAGAAAAAAATGGCAGTCAAAGAATGTGGAAGTATAGGACACGTGGCTGAGGCTTATAGGAGTAGGGCCCACTTTAACTCGTTCTGAAATACTCAAATATTCGTGCAGTTACGATTCGTATTCCTCGGCGCTTTCTCATATTTATTTGTTTTTTTATTTATTTCCCTCCATTTTCGCTCCCATTTTTGTCGACTTAATTAGATAAATATTATGGTTTAAATACTTTGACAAAAAGAGATGGTTTTAGAACTATTTAGCAAAAGAAAGGAAAAAAAAAAAAAAAAAACTTGATTTCTATAAAAATTAAAATACTTTTATTTTATTTTTTTGTGCGTAAAAAAATGGAACATAAGATTGGTTACACCTAATAATTCAAAATAGAACTATTTATTTGTCTTTAGTGAAGTAAAAGATACACTCCAATTAAATGCCTTCCTTTAAGAATCGCAATCTATTTACTAAGTAGTTTCAAAACTACATGTTTTTGCTAGCTTTGTTTTTAAACCATAATATTGATAAAATTAACCGCTAAATTGAATATTAAAAAAAAAAATGAAATTTCAAATTCATACACTTTAAAGTTTGTTAATCTATAAGACTAAAAATTTAAAGGTTAAACTCATAAATAATATGGACTAGTTGCATAAGTGAAATTCAAACCCAAAATAATATAATATGTAGTACAAAGATAAAATAATTGCACATATACAATAAAAAATGGTAAAAGACCAAAAACCCACGTTCAACCACCATTTTGCATGTTGTTTCTCGATTTTCTTAAATTGAAAGTTATCATTGGTAGCTGTTATCAGTGATAGCTTTCAATTTGAGAAGTGTGCTATCAATGGTTATCATCAATAGCTATCACTAATAGTTGCTATCAATAGCTATCACTAATAGTTCTATCAGTGGTAGCTTTTCGATTTGAGAAGTATCTATTGCTAGCACTAATAGATGCTATCATTGAAAACTTTTAATTTAAGAAATGTACTATTAATTGCTATCGTTGATAGTTGCAATCAGTGATAACTTTTAATTTAAGAAACGTGCTATCAGTTGCTATGACTAATAACTTCTATTTGTTGCTATCAATGATGCTGCTATCGGTGAATATCACTTATAACGTTATTAGTGATAGCAACTGGTAGCTGCTATTAATGATAGCTTTCAATTCAAGAAATGTGCTATCAGTTGCTATCATTGATAACTGTTATTGGTGATGTTGCTATTAATTATAGCTTTCAATTTGAGAAATGAGCTATCAGTTTCTATGATTAATATATTTTTATCAATGATAGTCAAATAGTGGTTATTCCTGATATATTTCTATCAATGGTAATGTTTTGATATTTTTTGTTGTTTGAATTTGATATCATGTTATACTTGTTTGTAGTAATTGAGGTCCTATGATTAATTTGTTGATTCATGTAGTGTGTTTGTATGTCGTTGTTGAAGCATATAGGTATAAAATGATATCCTTCTACATTGATAGTCATAAATGTTATCATTGATAGCTACTGTCAGTGACATATCGTTCTATTGCTATCAATGTAAGGATATCACGGGTAGTATTTATATATTATATAATGTAGTATTTGAGATGAAATGACTCCTCAAGATTATTTGATTATGCATAAAAATTTTCATTGATAGCATGATCTCATAGTATCATTGGTAACATGCTATCTATGATAACATGTCATTAATGATACTATTGATAGACTTCATACTCTTAAAGTTCTATAAAAAGAAAATAAATATATATATTGGCTTGTTTGATAATGTTCTCATTTCTCATTTTTTTGAGAAATAAATTTGTTTAATAACTATTATCGATTCTTATTTCAAACTTTTAATAAATATTTCTAAAAATGGTACAAAGTTGAGGACTAAAAAAATAGTTTATTTTAAATCTATTTTTATTTGCTATTTATATTTAATGTTTTGTTATAATAATTAAACTTGATGATTGACTTGTTGGTGTTAAGTCACTTATGAGTTAGCCACTTTCAAGTCTTGGGTTTGAAACTCAGTCTCATAATTCTTTTTGGAAAGATGAGGAGAAAGGAGAGACGGAAACAAAAACTAAAGAAAGGGGAAAAAATTAAAATAAAAAGTTGACTTGCACTTCCATATTTTAAAGATGTACTATATTTTTAGATTTTTTTTCCTTTCTTGTTCTATCTATTACAAATATCCTAATAATATATATTGCAAACAAACACAATCATTTATATAAATTAATGAGACATGGAACAAACACATATGCACCCTCTTCAAAACATATAGAGAGAGATTAAAGTTCTGTTTTACTATTTTGACTACTGTACCTTGATTTTTTATCTTTTAAACCATATTCCTGTTGGGATTGGTGTCCTAATTCTCCAAAGTCTCGTAGTTTGTAATATATACACATTGTTATGAATAAAATAAGAGTTGTTGTATCTGGCATTTACTCATATCCAATAAATAAAGCTTCATGGTTATCGTATGTAAACTTAAGCATGTATATGAGATATACAAGTGGATCATGCCTTAAGTGATAACCTAAATAGATCTGTAGTATACGGATTAAGGAAGGATTCCTGATCCTGGTGACACTACAGATACGGCCCGTTTTGTAGAGGTTTGCAAGTGTCATGAACTACTACAAATAGTAGATCCTGACCATTCGTTTGGAGACATACGAGTGGAGGTATCCTATACAAAAAGTATGTATAAGACCGGACCACGAGATGATTCGTCTCTGTATATAACGTCGTTGATACTAGAGACTTACATCTCACATAAACCACCATAGGTGACATGACCTCAATCCTAAGTGTTTTGAGAACTCATACCTTTGAGGGCGGTCTTTTGATTAGTATGGGCGAGAGTGGCTAGATTTCCAACTCTACATGCCTACCTTTTTGGGGACTTGTCTGATTTTGGAGTGGGAAACTCAGTTACACAAAATGGAATTCACTCCTTCCCCGAAGCAGGGGTAAGTAGATAGATTGTTCCCTTATGAGCAGATTCTGAGGCTTGAACATAGTGATCACAACTTCTCTTTGGAAGAGAAGACTCAGTCATAGTAGGACTATGGCTTATGTTAATTAGAAGGACTAGTGGTACTTAAAGAGTTAGATGTAACTACGGGGGCATAACGGTTATTGACCTAGTTGTACTTACGAGTAATCTGAGAAGGGTTATCGCACTATTGATTGATTAAAATGCACATATAATATATTTGTAGTAAGGAGAGTTCAGCTGTCGATCTCTAGTGGAGTGTCTGACAGTTAACAGATGGTGGATCCCGTGACTAAAGAGTTTAGTCAGTTATTCACGTACCATTGGAGCTTCGAGCTACAGGTCCATAACGTCCCCTTGGTAGCTCAACGGATTCAAGTTGAGGATCAGTTCTTGGTGTTGATTTGAAATGTTCAAATTGACAAGAGGTAAATCGATTATATATGATATGATCGATGTGATGTATGAGATACATCAAGTGAAAGATTAATGTAAATGATATTTAAATTAAGTGCCATGATTTAGAAAAAGAGTTATGGTTTATATGTTTTATGAGATGAAATATTAGAACTATAGGTTATAAATATATTATGGTAAGTTGGTTATCATATATATTTATAATAATATTAATTATTGGATAATTATCTTTTTTTCTCTAATAACCAATTGAGTGGGAGGTTATTGGTGGTTTCATGGTAACCGTGAGATAAAAGGAAAAATGTTTTCCTAAAATTAGTAATTGTTAATTGAGAGTTTCTATTCTCGGAAAGTTCTCACGGTGGTTGTCAAATGAAATAGATTTGCTAAACGATAGCTTGGAGAGACTAGACGATCGTGGAGTGTTTCTATATGATAGACACTTAGCTGGCCGATTAGCTTAACGATCGTGCAGCTTTTGTTAAGTGATCGCATAACTTTTATTAAACGATTGGGCATCGTCTATATGATAGACTTATCATATCTCCCACTTGCTCAATCATTTACACAATTGTTCTTCCTCTAGTCTTGTCCTCTAACCAAGTCCACATAAAGTTCATACTTCTGGATTCTCACACCGAGAATACCAAAGTAGCCATTGTGGTGGTGTCATACTCAACTCGACATAGTCGAGGTTATTTAGAGCTCGTTCATGGTGTTCGCGTGGAGTCCACTATGTTCGTGATCTTAGAGATCGCGGTGTTCGATTCTTTGTTGAACGTGTTGTATTGCGGTCGTGGTGGACGAGCATTCGTGTGCTGCAGTCTTGGAGTTTGTTCGAGCGTTTGTGATCAAGGGTGTTGAAGATGAGTCTTCAAAGGTATGTGTATTTTTTTCCTTGATCTTTAGAAAAGCATGTGGTAATTTTGTTGTATGCATAGCCTGTTGTTTCCGTTTCTGTACTATAATTGTTAATGTTCATATACGATTGAAATTTGGAACGATCATTCCGCTGCTTATGGAAATCCTCATGTCCGATTTCCTTCAATTCCTCCAATTGTCCAATGATAATAATCATAATTTTTATGTCAGAAAAGACACCATTAAAGAGAGAAAGTGTATTTAATATAATTTCTTTTCATTTTCAATTGGAGAGAGAAAATACACTTAATATAATTTTATTTTTCATTTAACGTATTTCACCTATCAAACAACTCATTTTACTAACAAATTCATGTTATTTTTAAATATACCTTTGAATATATTAGATTTTTGCAAATGTTCTAACCCATATATGAAATGTACTAGTAAATATATTTGATATATTCTCAAATACAATTGGTTTCATGGCAAATATATAGTAGTAAATATATTTTTTGCTTTTTATGTATATATATGTGACTCATTTCAAATATATACGAGATTATTTCAAATGCATTTATAAGAAGTACAGATTTATTGTTGTTATATAATTATATTCCATATTTTAATTTCAGTCTCGTTTTTATTTAATTATATATTCCACATACTTTGTCATATATACCCATGTATAGTTAGTAATTTTGCAAATATATACCTCATATTGTATGCACTCTAAAATGTACCGATCTATATACAAATTATATTCGTTTGTATAGTTGGTATGTATTGTAGGGGAAACTTAATGAATTTACAACACACAATCAAATATCCACTACAAGAAATTTGAGCTTTGATGTCAGTTGAAAAAACTAAATACGGATGTATAATGTCGGTTTCTTAAAATAAAAGCAGATCTTTAATGTTGGTTTTAAACCAACAGCAAAGATGAGGCTACAGTATCGGTTTAAAAATGACATTAAAGATCCACCCTAAATTTTTAAAATAAAATATAAATATGTGATATTTAAATTAAACAAGCCCTAGCCCGCAAATCGTTTCCCCTTTCTCCATTGTCTCACCCTTTTTCTTCCTCTCCCCCTTCTCCATCGTCCCCCCTTCTCTCTTAATTTCTCTCTCTTGTATCGTGAAAGCAGTGGAGAGCGACAATGACTTGTTAGGTATTGTGCGTTCAATGGGGGCATCTACGACGGACATTTGCAGCAATGGACGAGCTGGGTATCTGCGACTGATTTGCATTCAAGAGAGAAAAATCTTGAAATTGGAAGAATAATTTTAATCCATTTTCTAGCGAGTGCAAGCCTGAAATTGGAAGCTATTGCTCAAATACATCGCTCGAAGGTATAAATTCTATCTTTATGTTCTTTTGTTCTAGCTTTACAAAAATAGACCCTAAAACCTCGTGTACTTCTAATTTCTATTATAGTTAGAATAATTCTTGCTTTCGTTCCATGTTGATTTAACTATTGTAGATTGAGCTTGTGGTTTAAATTAATTAACTATTTATTTTGTTCTAGCTAGTAGCTATAGAGAAATTGACCCAAAACTTTGTGTAGTTCTAATTGTTGCTTTCATAGTGAGAAGAACTCTTGATTCGTTGGATATTTTGGCTATTGTATCCTGAGCTGGTTGTTTTAATTATTATCTACTTATTTTGTTCTAGCCAAAAATAAATTGACCTAAGATCTTATGTAATTCTAGTTGTTGTGATAGTTAGAAGAATTCTTGATTTCGTTCGATATCTTGGCCATTGTATCTTGAACTTGTGGTTTCAATTAATTTACTACTTATTTTGCTCTTATGATTTCAAATGTTCTGCTTTTTTTGGTCTCAGCTTTACATAAAGATTACTTTCCTTCTTTGTTGTTAGATTTATGTAATAAGAATTAGAGGTGGTTAATTTCTATACACAATATCATATCAAACACATCACTTAACATTAGTGTTAATTTCTATACACAATATCATATCAAACACATCACTTAACATTAGTACTATGTGGGATGGCATTTAACATTTTTATTCAATGTAAGTTTCACTCAATAGAACAATTGCGGCAGATTTCGTTCTTTGATTGTCTTTAACTGTGACATATCGTCTCTGTTTTAGTATTCTCTTCTCGTTCTCCAAATCTGAATTTTGGTGGCTTTTCGCTCTAATTGGATCATTGTTTGAATTATCGTTATTGGTGATAAAGAGTTTTATGGCCAGCTTGGATTTCAACGCAAAGAAATACAAGTTTTATGGCCAAGTCTGATAACATTTTTTGGATTGTCTTTGAGATTTCAATGCAATAAAACTTTCTTGAAATCTATACAATCAATGCCGAAAAGGGTTGGTTTGTCCTAGGGGCTTATTTGTAATTTTCTTATAGGCCTAGAGCTTATTGTCTGTCTATTTATTTGAGCAAGTCTTCCTATATTTCTGTATCACTTGAATAATAAAAAACTAGTCTAAATCACGATTTTTTCTCCCTAGCCTAGGATTTTTCACGTAAATTATTTGTGTGTTTCTATTCTCTTTCCTCTTTTATTTTCATTATGGTATCAGAGCAAGGCGACGAAACCCTAGCCGCCATTGATGAGTCTCCTTCGACGACCAACTCCGAGATAGCTGACACGATTAAGGAAGCTGCCCAACAGTACCAAGAGGTTGCTACCGCATCTTCTTCAACAAATGAGTGACGCCGGACAGACAACCCAATCTATCGATGGACAGATCGAGTCATGCCCAACCATGGAGGATCGCAGACAGGTTAGGTCACGATCGGCCGCAGAGGAATGCACCCAGTCATGACACGTCGATGGCGCTCCAATTGCGCGTGAAAAAACCCCTCATCGACGGTGGCGCCCAACCCTACTTCAGCAGCGCCAAATCCGTCGATCTTTCAGGTGCAAACGGTTATAGGCGTCCAGATATGATCGAACCTGGACATCCAAATCTGATCGAAGCCCAGCCATCCGCGCAGACCCGATCCATCGAAGCCGTCCAGACTCGACCGCAGCAGACCTTCTTCACGGCAAACCCTCGGGTGTAAACAGGAAGACACGGTGATTTCCTCGGTTCAACCAGTCGCGACTTCATCGGCTTCGTCTCTGAACAGCAGTCGCCAGTGGATCAGCCAGTCCAATCCGATTGCAATGGCGTGGGTCCCGTCACTTTTCCAGCGAACTCTCCGACAGTCGTGAATAGGGTGTGTTCTAATGAGATTAAAAAAAGATTTGTTTTTCTTTAGCAACAACTCGCAGATCTTAGGTCAGTTCTTAGCACGAACTCACAAGGTGCTCAACCAGAGTCGTCCAATCTTCAGCTGTACTCCGAGAACCCAGTAACCTCTTTCCATTCTTTACCTACTGAAAATTTGTTGTCTGGATCAATCAGACATTCTGCAGGAATTATTATTGGAGAAAAGCTGAATGGCCAAAATTATTTCTCCTAGTCGCAATTCATCAAAATGGCTCTGGAAGAAAGACAAAAATTTGGCTATCTAACTAAGGAGATACCCAAACCTGAATCTGGTAACCCCCAAGAACGCATTTGGAAAGTAGAAGATTCATTGCTATGGTCATGGCAGACCGTTGCTTTATACGACAACTGCCAAAGACATTTGGGATGTAGTATAGCAGTTGTATTCAAAGAAGCAAAATGCATCCATCTATATACCTTAGGCAAGCAAGTCTATGAATGTAAGCAAGGGACTATGGACGTAACATCGTACTTCAACAAATTATCCCTGTTATGGCAAGAAATGGACTTCTGTCATGAAATTATCTGGAAGTGTACACATGACGGGACTCAGTATTCCAAAATCGAGGAAGTTGATCGAGTGTATGGTTTTTCTGGCTGGGCTAAATCCGAAGTTTGATGGTGTTCGCAGCAGGATATTAGGCCAACGTCCTACACCGTCGCCTATGAAGGTGTGTTCTGAAATACGCCTGGAAGAAAACAGGTCTAGTGCAATAAAAATTCAGTAGTTACATCTACTGACATTGCTACTTTTGCCACAAAGTCCTCCGGATTTGACAGTGACAAGAAACCTCCACCTGTTTGTGAGCATTGCAAAAACACAAGTGCTTTTGCCACAAACGACATCAGTCACAGGACAAGTCTAGTCCTGGACAGGCTCTGGTAAGTGGCTCGGCGAATGACAAGGCCTTGGCTCAACCTCAAACTGACTGTCAGAGTAACTTAAGTACTGCCGAGGTCAGTGCGATTGCACATTCAAGTACGACTCAGTCCTTTGGTTTTATTAGCATTGATGGAAAACGACCCTAGATTGTGGATTCTGAGACAACATATCACCTGACCGATTCTTCTGATCATTTTATATCATATCACCTGAGCGTCGGAAATGAAAATATTAGAATCGCAGATGGGTCCTTTGCCCCTATCGCAGGAAAAAGACATCTTTCTCCTTTTAAGGGTCTAATATTTCGTGATGTGTTGCATGTTCCTAGAATTTCATACAACTTATTATCTGTCAGTAAAATTACAAGAGACCTAAAATATCAGACTGTTTTCTTACCCAACATTGTTTTGTTTCAGGATCTAAGCTCGGGGACGATGATTGGCACTGTCCAACATGATAGAGGGCTCTATTTCCTGACTGATGAGACTTCTTTTAAGGATGGTTATAGGACTGGTTTTATTTCTTTGAATTTCTCTACTGCTGAAACTGATTTTATGTTATGGCATTACCGTCTAGGACATCCCAATTTTCAATATATGAAGTATCTTTTTCCGCATTTATTTCATAATATTAATCTATCATCCTTACATTGCGATGTATGTATCCAGGCTAAACAAAATCGTGTCTTCTTTCATTCTCAGCCTTACAAACCATCCAAACCTTTCAGTCTTATCCACAATGATGTCTAGGATCCTTCTGTTGGGATTGGTGTCCTAATTTTCTCGGAGTCTCGTTGTTTTGTAAAGATACACATTGTTTAATGAATAAAATAATTGTTATTTAATTCTGGCATTTATTCATATCCAATAAACAAAACTCATTGGTTATCTTATGTGAACTTAAGCATGTATATGTTATATACAAGTGGATCATGCCTTAAGTGATAACATAAATAGGTCTGTAGTATAAGGATTAAGGTGGGATACCTGATCCTGGTGACACTACGGATACAACCCG
>NC_052354.1:52932959-52978305 GCF_009727055.1 Benincasa hispida
CATTTGCCCAATCGTGTACACGATTATTCATTCCTCCTTTGTCTGCCTCATTCCAAGTCCTCACATAGCCCACCCTCTGGATTCTCACACCAAGAATACCAAGGTACCCTTCTTGGTGGTGTCATACTCAACTCGATACCGTCGAAGTTCTGTGGAGGCAGTTCGTTTTCTTGCTGGAGTGTTCGTGATCGAGGCGATCATTGAGATCAGGTGCGCGGTGTACGTGCTATGGAGTAGTCGTGTTGTTCGATTGTTTGAGGTGACTGTGTTCGAGTGTTTGTGAACAAGGAGCGTAGAGATGAGTCTACAAATATTTGTAGCTTTCACCTTGTTCATTTGTAGTTATCATGCTGTAATTTATGTAACAATTGCATAACTGTTTGTTTTGTTTACGACTGTAATTGTAATATTCATACATGATTGTAATCTGGAATGATCTATTTTCTGCTGGTCATGGAAATCTCGGATTCGATTTCCTTCACCATCACCAACCACCACCTTTACAGGCAAGCGTTGGTTTGTCACCTTTATTGACGATCACACTAGACGAACCTGGGTTTTTCTTTTGACCGATAAGTCTGAGGTGTCCTCTATTTTCCAACAATTCTTTGCAACCATAAAAACCCAGTTCAACACACAAATTGCCATTTTACGAAGTGACAACGGGCGTGAGTTTGTTAATAACTCGTTCTGGGACTTCCTAGCTTCTAAAGGGATTGTCCATCAAAGCTCGTGTGCCTATATTCCCTAGTAAAACAGAGTATCCGAGAGAAAAAAATAGGCATCTGGTAGAGGTCGCTTGTTCCCTTATGATACTACCTCTCTTCCTTCCTATCTGTGGGGTGATGCTATCCTCACTGCAACCCACCTTATCAACCGCATGTCGTCCCGAGTCTTAGCCTTTCATACTCCCCTTGACTGTTTCAAAGAGTTGTATCCCAACACCCAGTTAATCCTTGACGTACCTCTACGGGTGTTTGGGTGTGTTGTCTTCGTCCATACCCACGGTCCCAACCATACGAAATTTTCTCCTCGTGCCCAAAAATGTATCTTTATTGGGTACCATCTCCATCAACGTGGGTACAAGTGCTATCATCCCTCATCTCGAAAATACTTTGTGTCTATGGATGTCACCTTTCTCGAGGATCAACCTTTCTTTCCCGTTAGTCTTCTTCAAGGGGAGATTCCTAGTAAAGAGGCTAATTGGTCCACGTATTCCATTCCCCTAGATATTTCGGCTGAACCTGTTCTTCCCATTAATCAAGTCCCTTGGATAACATACTACAGGAAGAATCTCAAGAAGAAAACAGTGTCGCCTTTTGTTTCTCCGGCTCTAGTTCATGAGTCTTAACTCGGTCTTAGCTCCAGGTATGAATATCCATGTTTGTGACACTGATGAATGTGTTGAGACTAATAATTGCAGAGTGGACAAAGATATAGAAATTGGTGACAGTGATGAGAAAATAGATAGAATTGAGGAGGATGAAGAAATTGATGGAAATAACAATACTGAGGAAATAACTTTAGCAAACGAGAACAGTGGAAGGGAAGGTGATTGTGTGGGAAGTCCTTCTAAAGAACGACCCATAGATCAGATGACTAGCTGCAGTAAGAAACTTGGAGAAGAGGAAAGTTGTGATGCGTCTCTCGATCTTCCCATTGCCTTGAGAAAAGGGACTGGATCATGTACGAAATTCCCTATGCATTGTTACATGACATATAGTAACTTATCTCCCGAGTTCAAGGCTCTCGTTACCAGCCTAGATACGGTAATAGTTCTAAGTAATATACATGTTTCCATGAAAGCTCATGAGTGGAAGGCTGCAGTTATTGAAGAAATGAGAGCTCTAGGAAAAAATGACACATGGGAACAGGTTGCTCTCCCTGAGGGGCACAAGACGGATGGATGTTAATGGGTTTTTACTGTTAATTACAAATCCGATGGCTCAATTGACAGATACAAGGTGAGACTAGTAGCCAAAGGCTTTATTTAAACCTTTGATATTTATTACTTTGAAACATTCTCCCCTGTAGCCAAACTCAATACGATCTGGGTACTGTTATCTGTTGCTGTTAATAAAGATTGGCCTTTGTACCAATTGGATGTGAAGAATGTGTTTCTTAATGGAGAAATCGAAAAAGAAGTCTATATGAGCCCTCCACTCGGCTTCTAAAACCAGTTTAAGCACCGGGTTTGTAGATTAAAGAAGTCATTGTATGGGTTGAAACAGTCTCCAAGAGCCTGGTTTGACAGATTCACCATGTTTGTTAAAGCACAAGGGTATGATCATGGGCACTCAGATCACACATTGTTTACAAAGAAGTCTGGTTCAGGAAAGATATCAGTACTTATTGTTTATGTAGATGACATTGTATTGACCGGTGATGAAACTGGTGAAATTATGAGATTTAAAACAAAGATGGTCGAAGAATTTGAAATTAAATATCTGGGAAAATTGTGGTACTTCCTTAGGATGGAGGTGGCTCGATCGAAGGAGGGTATCTCAGTCTCACAATGAAAGTATACTCTGGATCTCCTTAAAGAAACAAGAATGACTGGGTGTAAACCTATAGACACCCCTGCGGAGTATAATGTCAAACTGAGCAATGTTAACAATGAAGCTTCTGTCAGTAAAGAGAGATATCAGCGATTAGTAGGGAAGTTGATATATTTATCTCACATGAGACCTGGTATATCATATGTAGTGAGTGTTGTCAGTCAGTTCATGCAAGCTCCCTACGAGAAACATATGACAGCCATCAAACGCATTCTACGATATCTGAAGGGCACTCCTAGTAAGAGCCTACTGTTCAGAAAGTCAAGTAAACGTGGCTTAGAAACATATACTGATTCAGATTGAGTTGGGTTTGTTGTTGATAGAAAGTCTATGTTTGGGTATTGTACTTTTGTCTAGGGCAATCTGGTCAGTTGGAGAAGTAAAAAATAGGGAGTAGTTACCAGAAGTAGTGCAGAAGCAGAGTACAAAGCTATGAGTTTGGGGATATGTGAAGAAATCTGGTTGAAGAAAGTGTTGACAGATCTTCGGCAAGATAGTGAGCTTCCAATGAAATTTTTCTGTGACAATAAAGCAGCAATAAATATTGCAAACAATCTGGTCCAGCACGATAGAACCAAACACGTCGAAATTGAAAAACATTTCATCAAAGAAAGACTGGACAATGGGAGCATATGCATTCCCTACATTCATTCTAGTCAACAAATTGCAAATGTCCTTACAAAGGGGTTGTTAAGACATAGTTTTGATTATTGTATCAGCAAGTTGAGTCTGATTGATATTTATGCCCCAACTTGAGGGGGAGTGTCGAAAAGGGTTGGTTTGCCCTAGGTATTTGTAATTTTCTTATAGGCCTAGGGCTTCCTGTCTGTCTATTTATTTAAGCAAGTCTTTCTATATTTCCGTATCACTTGAATAATAAAAAACTAGTCTAGATCGTGGTTTTTTCTCCCTGGCCCAAGGTTTTCTACGTAAATTATTTGTGTGTTTCTATTCTCCTTCCTCTTCTATTTTCATCAGTTACCAAAGTTCATAAGGGTTACATAACAAAGTTCATAATGATTAAAACTAATATTGTCTTTGTGATAACATTTTTTTTGCTCGGATTGAAAAGTTGTTTGTGATTTCTATTGAGCTCATATTAGTTCTAATATCTAAACTTTGTTTTGATTGTATAGATTTCAAGAAAGTTGATTTTTGTTCGAGGAAATGAAATTTGGATTGAGAATTGTAGTGTTGCTTATCGAGGTGAGTAGTTTTCTCTTCTATTCCAAAATACAATTTAGTTGTTTGAGGAGATAAATTTGTTTAGTTTCTTATGTTTGTAAGTGTGTATGTTTTGTTGTTTATGGTTATGCTTTTTGCATAATTTATTATGTTTCTAATTAGTTTTTTTTTCCTTTACATTGATAACATTTAGTTGTTCAAATTGATAAATTATTCATACATGCTTTTAAGGTGTTACTTGTTGTAGAATATACCAACTGTTTAGGTACTTTTATGGAAGCATAAGCTTGTAAGTTGTAATCAAGAAGTTATGGTATCAACTAAGGCAGCTTTTCAGGCAGTGCAAGAACCCCGAATGCAGCAACAACAGCAAGACCATAACCCATCAACTATTCTTCTTCTCTGGCGTTCTCTCTAGTGAGGGTATGGCTTTCTTGGGTGTTCTTCCTCTTCTATTATCACATTTTTGTAGTTGGAACTATTACCCTATTCCCGTTGTTGCTTGCAAGAATGGAGAGTTGTTTCTATTATCTTATTCTTGTTGTTTCTAATGCTATCAATGTTAGTTTTTGGCTTTGACGGTTGTTGATTTATTATTATTTGTGTTGTGTAATATTGATAAGCTACTTGGTATGTTTGCTTATTGGAGGGGAAAGGTATACATTCTTTTGTGGTTTTGGGAGGGGTTCATGTAAGGATTGAGTGGTAAAAAAATGATCTCATAAATACTTGTATCTAGATATGCTTCATGTATAACTAATGGCATTAATTCCTAGTGTCCTTTTTGTTACATGTGCTTTTGTATTTGTTGTTATGTGCAATCATTTTAAGAGTCAGTGGATATAATTCTCTACACATTGTTATTTTTCTCCCTTAAAATGCTTGAATGTGTCTTACAAAGTCTTATGATATACATGTTAATTCACAAGATTGTTTTTGTGTATAGCTTTATTTTTCAGTCTTCGTGTTTTTTAGCTTGTTTGGCTATTGAGAAAATGGAAAGTAAAATTTTAACTGTATGTAATACTTTCATGATTTTTTTATTATAGAGTAGGTGATATTTGGTTAAAATGAGTTCAAAGATTCTGCTACGTCATTGAGGGTGAAAAAGTTTACTTTTTGTCTTTTCTTTATGGCTTTTCTTCACACGCTTGCAGCCATGTTGTTTACTCTATTGGGTTACAACTCTTGTCATCCAAAACATTGAACTTTATTCATAGTTACTTTATAAATAACATACATTTACCTAGAACTGTATCAATCTGTAGTACAAGATTGTTCCGTGTCCATGTTCTTTTTATAAGGGTGTTCAAAACATTAACTTTTTCCTATATAGTCTTGATCTTGTTGACCATAGTTTTTTGTAGTTTAGATATTGGTAATGATGTGGTGGATAATCAAAACTTTTGGGACGTTCTTGTATAATTTTCTTATTGCACTTTATGAAGGGCCCTGCTTTAGCTGTTAATTTGCCTTTGCAAAAAGTCACAGTTCAGGAGAAGTTTGGTAGTATGTGAAAGGGACAATAACTTTAGGATTGTACTGATTATGTTATTTTAGAGTATCTAAGCTAATCTCTATGTTAAATGGTTCTTATGCATGCATTGTATAATATGCAAGTCTCGAGAATTTCAGCGATAGAATATCTATTATACTTAGTTGAAACAAAATGATATGCTTGCAGGATCAAATAATTTAATGAATGGACACAGTGTCTCATACTGGAATTGGTTTCCAAATATGTACCATTAGATAGCAATAAATTTTTGACATCATTAATCTCCTTGAAGATCATCTTCAACATGCTAATGGTGATGTGGTATTGGCAACCACCAAAGTTTTTCTACATTTGACTTTATCTATGACTCATGTTCATCAGGTGACAATCAATAGTTTTTGGTCCATTTACAATATTTTATTTCTTTACTAAACTCTATATTATAATTTTATTTTTCATCTTGTTGTAGTTGATACCCTAAATCTCATAGGGTCTTGTAGTTTGTAAACACTTGTCTGAACAAAAGATGGAGAGTAGACAAAGAAGATGAGGAATGCGTAGATGGTGGATGACAGGCAGGGAAAAAAGGGGTATGTGGTGAGTGAGGGAGAGAATGGGATAGAAGATGGAGAAACTGCATTAAAAACCAATCTAATGCATTTTGTTCTTTTGGAATTTCCCTTTTTTTTTAATGGTAAAAAATTAATGGGATATTGTAGATTTTGGGATTGATTTTTACCTAAATTAGGACATTTATGAAAAAAAGATGGTTGATTTGATATATTCTTGTAATTTGGCCAAACCCTATTTTTAAAAATTGTAAACAGAACACTATTTGACAATTTTATGTATTCTTTTTCTTTTTAAAAAAAGAAAATTATCAATTTGACTAAATTTAAAATTTTATTAAAAGAAAAAAGATGAAGAGACAAAATTGAAGATTTATTAATCGTACAAGAACTAAAATTCATTTAAAAATGAAACAAAATCCACAGTATACATATGAGTACAGAGACCAGAACATCTGACAACATTACTGCAATTTAAAATTTTGATTCAATTGTGAATGAAAATTGTTCAAAAAGTAATAATAATATATACAAAGAACACATTTCCATCACCTTTTTAAATTTTTATTATATTACTTTTTTATTGGGGGAATCACCAGTAGTAAGCCAAAAAACATGTCAGGGAAAGAATATCAAGAGAATATTTGATTGAATGAGAAGCATTTCACTATCCTGCGTCAGACAGCAGCTAAAATCTCATTCCAATCTAAAACTGATCTCTCAGTTGGTAACAGAAACCAATCTCTCTCTTCAATCTCAATTCAACCTGTAGAAAACTTAGCTATGTTAATGGTGGCTAGGAGATTCTAAAAGGATATATATATATGATTCCACAGCCTAAAAAATACACAAATGGCACTAAGCAATAGGCTCAATATTCCATTTTTACAAGTGCATTAGAAACTTCTGCAAATCCACATTGGATCCAGTCCCGTGTACATATAATTGCTTCGACAGTAGCCGGTCGTAATGAACTTCGATACGAATCCATCTCCTTAATCTCCATATCAAATATTGATTCGGGGGGTAGAGTACAAACTGGTATTGATAAAATATCACGAGCCATCGTTGAAAGAGTTGGATATTTCATCTTGTTTTGCTTCCACCAGCCTAACAAGTCAAAGTCCTGCACACGGGGCAGCAACGACTCGGCTAAATACTGATCTAGTTCGGATTTCATTTGTTGGCTTGAAGTCTCCATTATGTAGACATCAAAATCTGTGAGTCCATTGTCTGACAGAAGGCTTCCACTCTGGGGTCCTTCTGACTTAATGTTGCTTCCTCCATTCCCTTCGTCGGCGTATGTTGGTGTTAGAGGCAACGGAAGCGTGACGTATTCGTGGAAGAGCTCATGGATACCATCATCAACAATCTTAATGTAAGCAGGAGCTTCTTCGCCGTAAAGTTTATTGAAACTAAACTCTACGAGTTTCATCTTGAACCGAGGATCCATAACTACAGCTGCAGCCAGAATCAGGCCGCAATCCTTCCAATATTTGTTGACCTTTTCTTGCATCATTTGAGAGAGGCTGCAAGTGAGTGGATCTTCGCTGCTGAGTGCGCGGGCGAGCTCCAAGTGAATCCTCCATACTTCGTGAAAAAAGGTAATCACGGTTGGGTTGTTTATGGTGCTGAGAATGCTTGCAGCATCAAAGAGAACTTTCAAACATGAGCAAAGAGTCTCAACTTGCCTCCAATCCTCCCTTGTTGGCACTTCCTTGAAATCAGGATCGGAATTATCGAGGCATGAAAACACTTCTTTCAACTCAAATGCAGCAATCAGCATTAGATAAGTCGTGTTCCATTGCGTTAGGTCGTCCAGACACAAGGTTCTCTCTGTTGGGACCTGAAGCTGTTCTTTGAGCTCAAGAAACTTTGCTTCGTTAGACTCGGACAATTTTACATTCTTGACGCAATCCCGGATTTTTCTAACAATGTCCAATCCCGCAGTTAACACATCTTTTGCAATACTACTTAATGTACGAGCTATACAATTACTAACCAAAAATTGGCCATTCAGGATAAGGGAGTTTTTGATAGCAAGCAAGGGCCTCAAATTTCCAAGTGCAGACTCAGTGGCAGGGTGATTAAAGGTGAGAGAAAATAGTTTACCCTCCAAATTCCAATCAGAAAGGCATTCTGAAACTGCATGACTAAGGGCTGTGTCAGAATTGGGATACGGTTCCATGACCACACTTAGAATCCGCCTGTGCAGCTTCCAATCGCTATCGACAAAGTGACCTGTTATTACAGCATAAGCGACAGTTTTACTAGATGTCCACATGTCGAGCGAAAGACAAATGCGTCCTGGAATACCCTCAATGAATTTGATGACATTTTGCTTTTCTGATAGGTAGGTTCCAATGCAATCCCCTTGGAAATGATTAAAATCCCTCACATTAAATCGTGGTTGAATATTCTGCACAAAAGATACGAATCCAGGATTTTCAACCATGTGGGGTTGGTAATCATGCATTATAACCATCCGAGTGAATTCGTGGCAACAACGATCCTGATCAAACATGAGGTAAGATGTGTTGGGACTTCTATAACGTCTTTTTGGCGGATCACTCGCTTTGGAAGCCGGGGTGGATGGCGTTAACTGATTTTTGTCCTGATTGCGTAGAAGTGCAGCACATATTCCCTTAGCAATATGCCGTTTTAGGTGACTGGTACCGGCTACTTTTGAGCCTGTACTATATGCAAAACTCTGCTTGCATTGCTTGCAATACGCCCTTCTACAACCAGCACTTACAGTTTCTATAGTGAAGTGCTCCCAGACTATGGACTTCTTTTTCCTCCTTTTGTTAGGCTGTGTTTCTGTGGTGGTCAGTGCACCATATTCGTCAGAGTTTGGCGTCTTTTCCACATAGGGAGTTATCATCATCTCGTGAGGTGTATCCATTACAACCCGGAGAAAGAGTTCCTGCTACAGAGTAACCATCTAAATTTAGACAAGGATATGTACAGAGCAGACTATAAAGTTAAAGTGTAGATCACGGGAAGGCATGAAAACTGGGAGATTAACAAAACAGCCAGGAAAGCAGAGGTAAAAAAGGACGAAAGCTTTTTCCTTTCAAATTAGTACAAACAGTCCAGTATCGGCCTTACATTCACGTTCAGAAAAAAAAATGAAAACGCAAGATATAGCATTACAAACAGGTGAAGAAAATTACAAAAACGGTGAAGCAAACCTGTGGATGAATCCAGGAAAATAGTACCAAAAAGATACAGAATTACTACCAGTATAACGTGTGAATGATAAAGAAAATGAAATAAAACATATGGTCCTATACATTTAATTTGAAAGTTAAATTACAAGGTCAGTCTTAACCTTCAAAGCTTGTGTCCGTTTGGTCCTCAACTTTCAAGAGTGTCTAAAAGTCCATATAAATTCAAAATTTTTAAAAACTAATTGATCTACCAGATATAAGTTTCAAATTGACCTTCAAAGCTTGTGTCCATTGGTCCTCAACTTTCAAGAGTATCTAAAAGTCCATATAAATTCAAAATTTTTAAAATTAATTGATCTATCAGATATAAGTTTCAAATTTGTCTAACGGAACCCAAAACTTTTAATTTTGTGTCTAGAAGATATGTGAATTTTTTTAAAATTCTAAAACTCAATCAATTTATACACATATGAACAAGATGCCATAGGTTATGATTTATGAATAAAAAGAGAATGAAAACAAATGAGGTTTTTTTCACATTATACACAGAGAAATTAGAACAAATTTAAATTATTTTTACTTAACTTCAATGTATATGATTATGAACTCAAGATTTTCGAGAGTTTCATATCACTCGACTCCTAAAGAACAAATCATTCATATACCAACACAACAAAAGTCAAAAGCAACCAAAATCAATGTCAACTAGAACGCCAACAAGCACAGCCAAAACAAAACACCATATCACAGATTTTACGCAAAGGAACCAGAAAAAAATGTCTCATATAAAGCAAAGTCAAATAAAATCCTCCAATTGATGTCTAAGCCAAATAAAGAATTTGTACGTACGGAAGGCAGCATAAGCTTTTAAATCAACATTAGAATAGAATCTAGAGAATCTTAATAAAAAAAGGTTAAATTAAAAAAAGTACACTTGAACTTTGCACTTCGTTTATCCCTATCCTTTCAATATTTGTAATATTGCCCTTGACATTTCAAAAATATCCTTCTAGTTTCAAATAGTGGAACTTGGAATGCTGTGATAATGATGAATGACCTGGATTGGAAAGTTGAATCACAACATCATGCTAGATCATTGTCACACCATTCTAGGTCCCAATATCCATTTGAAATTTTAAAGAATTTCTGCTCAAATGGTAGTTTTGAAATGTTTATGAAGATAATAGGTAATATTTCCACTTTTGAAAGAATATGAGTACTATTGAAACAAATACAAAGCCTTGAGATATTTTTTTATAATTTAGTTAATAAAATATCATCCAATTCAAACACATCATCATCACAAGAAGCGAAAAAGGTCCATCTTTGGGCTTTGGATAAGTTTCCTTTCTAAATTATCCTCTAAATTCTCTGAAAGAAACCTAGAGATGAGAAAGATAAACCCATTATGAGAAAGTCACTATGTAGGGTTGTTCATGGGGCGGGATGGAGACAAAGATGACTTCCCCGTCCCTGTTCCCACCCCATTTCACTTCTCATCCTTAATTTTCAAAGAGATTGAGGTGGGACTTCCTAATGGGATGGGAAGTTTGCAACGATCAGATTCCATGCGGGGAATTTGATCCCGATTTAGTTTTTTCTGTTTAAGAAATGTATCAAATTATATAATTCTGTTTGAAGTTTTTTCAATTTAAATATTTAGTTTTTCACCCAAAATATTCATTTAAAATATATTGCATTTATTCTAATGAAATCAACAAACTTTTTTTTCAGTTCAAATGGGAAAAAAAGGACATTTCTCACTTTGTTAGAAACTTTGATTTTATTTGACATGCGTATACATGTATAAGAACAAACTTGATTCACGATGGGCCGTACAAATGGATCCGGGGTCCATTTAAAATGACGTGTCAATATTACTCAGAAAATAATAAAAATAAAAATAAAGCCTAATCGGGCCACATTATATATAAGCCAAGATAATCTAATTTTCACAATTTCAAATCAAGCACCACTCAAAACTCCACCAGCCCACCATGGAGCCCACGTGGGATCCAGCCAGGTCAAAAAATTTTAAAAGAAAAAAAAATAATTCCGATAATTTCTCCCGTGGGCGAAAAGGTAATAATTCAAATTACGATCTAGGGTTTGGTTTCGATCGAGCTTTGGGCTTCATACAATTTCCAGCAAACAGCCCAGATCAAAGGAAAACCCATAGAATCGAGAAAAAGAGTAATCCAGATCACTCCCCATACATAGAATGACGGAATCAGCCGAGTCTTTAACAATTGAAACTAATTAAACGAGACCAGAAGCAAACCCAAAATCAACGGCAGAACACCAAACGTTTCCAACAAACATAAAGAAGAAACAAAATCAATAATATCAATACAGTTATCCCATCAGAACAAAACCCATAAAAATGAAGAAAAGAGAGGGAAATACCCAACCCACATGAAGGAAATTTTAGATAAATCAGCGAGGAAGGCAGAATGAAATTTACCTGAAATTCAGACGGAGAGTTCTTCAATGAGCGTCGGAAGCCCGGCGACGGAGCTTCGGGGCCCCGGCGATGGATTCAGATCTAGGGTTTTACTGGAAGGAGAAAGAGAGAGAGAACGGGAGAGAGGGGGAGAAATTGGGCTTTGAGGTAAGTGGACCGAAGGAGAGAATGGGATAAGGAATTGGGAGAAAAGAAATCAAAATCGAGATCAAGACGGTCCCTTCGGCCTTTCGGGCATATTGGACTCTAAAGATGGAGTCCAATATTGTTTTTTTTCTTTCTTTCTTTTTTTCTTCTCTTAGTTTATATTTTATTTATTTATTTATTTTTTAATTACGCAGTTGGTTTCTGAACTTTAAAAAATATAAAAAAAGTTCCTTTAACTTTAAGATTTTGTATCTGATTGGAATCTAACTTTTAATTTTATGTCTAATATGTTTTTAATAAATCTAGAATTAAAAAAATAAAAATTAATTGATTTATTATATGTAAATTTAAATTTAGAAAAAATATATTTTTAATCCTTAGGTCTTAGAGTCCTAAAATTTTCTATTTAGTTTATAGGTTTCAAAATATTATATATTTAGTCCTTAAATTTTTTATTTAATTTCAATTTAATCTCTAGATTTTAAATTGTTACAATTTTACTCTTAAAGTTTGAGCCTTTTTTCAATGTTGTCTCTAAGATTACAAGATTTAGAGTTTTAACCTTGAGTTTTTTCCCAAATGCTCTCTTTCTCTCCTTAGTGTAAATATATGTTAATAAATTTAGAATAACTAAATCGAATTATAAGTTTTACTATTTTTTTATCGCTTTTAAATTAAGTTTAAATATTTACTTCGTAATTAATTTATATTAATTAATAAACATTGAAATCAATTATTGAAAATAGGTATTTAATGGAAATTTGAGGTTAGAAATGTAAAATCTTGAAATTTAGGTACCAAATTGAAACAAAACTTAAGGGTAAAATTGTAATATTTTAAAACTTAAGGACTAAATTGAAACCGAAATCAAAACCTAGGTCTAAATGTGTGGCAATTTGAAACCTAAGGAACAAATGGAAACTAGATCCAAAATCTAGAGACCAAAAAGGTAATTCTCCCTTTAATTTTATGTCTAATTCAACGTTAATTTTTTTTTATTATTTTGTATTAGCAAGTTCATGAATTATAAAATTCGAAAGTCCATGAACTAAATTTATAATTTTGAAAATCAAATAAATATATAGACACAAACTTCAAAATTCAGTGAAGTTTTTAGAAACTAAATGTGTAATTAAAATTTTTTTTTTTTTTAACAGATGGAGTTAGAAGATTCAAACATCGACTACTTGTTCAACAACGTGCGTTTTAGTCCCAACTTGTTAATTTAATATAAAATATTTTAACTTAATTTCCTTATGTGGAAACATTTTTTTTAGTTTATTTTTGTTCACCTTTGTTAAGTGTTTAGTTAATAATATCTTGCAAACCAAAAGGGTTACATATCATGTAGTTGGCAATATTTATTTAAATGTCGAAGATGCTATATGAGATGTCTTGGGTTTCTGACAAAAGGATGTTCTCTAGAAATGTTGATTACGTAAAATACTTTTCTTATGGGATTTTTCCTTCGTATTATTGTTTGTAGATCTCTTTCAATTTTTCCTGTGTACGACAACTTTGAAAGTCAAGGTTGCTCATCCGTACATTTGTCGTACAAAGTTAAAGGATATTTACTCCTTCAGCCAGGGTTGATTGTTTTGTTTTAAGAAATAACATTATGCTTTGCTGTTGTGAGTGTCCGGTCGCAATTGTATGAAGAAGAAATAGTTGTATTGCTTGGAGACATATTATGAGTTGCTTACTGTTTGTGTATCATGTTTCATCTTAGGAGGGTTTATCAAGCTTAGGGGGAGCCCCCCTTTGTTATAAGGAGAAAAGATACAATTTTAGTGAGAATGAATCTCACGACTTCAAGGGAGCTCGAGTCTTGCAGAGAGGAAGTCTTGGTCTTAGGAGGAGCCTAAGACATTCTTCACTAATAGCATAACTTAGGAGGAACTTGAGTTACCACGAGAGTGAGTCTTAAACTTAGGGGAAGCCTAAGTGAATGGTTGAGTGATTGAGCTATTCGGGAATCACTGTAATCGTATAACTATTACAAATAAGTACTATGTCGTAATTGTTTATCATTGATGTTACTGAAGGCAACTATTTGGAAGTTTTTGGTGTCTTTTTATATGTCTTTTATTTATGGTAATTGTACTGTGGAATGTTGTAACATTGTCTATAACATTGTTAACGTGTAGTAGACACCTTCTTATACTTTTCAAAAAGAAAAATGCAATGTGAGGAATGATAAAATGTCCAATCGACCAAGATCCTTGAAATTTTGAGGAAGTATAAAATTTTCACATTTTTTATTCTCTCAATTCTATTAATTCATTCCATAAAGGACTGAATCGAGAAAAATGTCAAAGCAAAAAGAACGGATCAAAACATGTTTTTTTTTTTTAACAATCAATTGAAAGTTTTAAACAAAAAAAAAATACATATATTAAAAATATAATGTCAAATTGAGCACAACTCAACTGACATACTGTTTATACTATCAATTTCGAGATCAGAGATTCAATTCAAATTAGACACTGCAACAAAAACGACTTTTCATCACCCTAAAAACCAGTCATAAACACATTTCTTAACTTTTTTTTTTCCTTCCAATCCTTGAATTGACCATAAGGAAAGTGCATAAATGACTCTCTAAAATCTGTCATTATTGATTGTTTTTATGATTTTTCAATTTGATCAATAATAACACACTCATTGACATTTGTTGCCTGTATGATAACATTTTCTATGAAAATTTATCATTCTTAATAAATGACTCAAAAGTTGACTTTTTTTTTGTCAATTAATTTTTTTATCTTAACGTTAAAAATATGTCACAAAAAACGTCAATAATGACAAGTTTAGAATGTCAATAATGTTTTAATCACTTAGAAAAACAGTTGTGAATTAACATGTTTAATCCCACCCACTCGAATTTGCATTAGGTAAACAAAACATAGAGTATGTTTGGATTGACTAGAGAAAAAAATATTTATTTAAAAGTCATTGTTATTTGAACTCTTTTGATAAAAAAAAAATAATTTAAAATACACTTTGAAAGTGTTTCAAATTAAAAACTATTTTAAGTGATTATCAAACACGTTAATTTTTTCCAAAATGACTTAATACGCCCATAGTCTTATTCACCCATTCAAATATTGGTTCAAGTCTTGTGTTTAAAAATTCTCTATCCATCTTGATTTTTAAATGAGATGTGGCATCTTAGGACTCTTTTGATAACATTCTCGTTTTCTATTTCTGTTTCTCAATTTTTCAAGAAACGGACTTGTTTGATAACTGCGCATCTTTCTTGTTTATAAATCTAAGAAACGTTTTTAAAAAGGCAAATTTAAGAAACTACAAAAAGTAGTTTCCACTGTTCGTATGTATATGATCTCGTTGCTTAAATTACCAAAAATTGGTTGGTGCTTTATGAGTATGAGGCGCTCAATGGGTTTGGTTTTATTAAACTAATAATGGATTTGAATCATATAGGAAGCAATTTTTGGTCCTTTTAATTTATTTTTTATTTTTAAGGGCATTTATTTGAGAATATATCAATATCATTTAGGGAAATAGGCCGAAAAGGAAAATGATTACATAAAACATGAAACGTGATAGGTACGAGTTCTTTTGGCTGCTTCATAAGCAAAATGGTTTAAATGTCTTTGGATATGGAGAAAAGAGGCAGGGTTGAAGTTTGTAGATATTTCATGTATTTAAGAAATTAGACATTCAGCTTGTGCGTGGGTGAATGATCTTCCATTTATCAAGTTAATTGCCTACATGCAATCGGATTCAATGATGAGGTTTGTGAATTCCCAACTTTTTGCCATTCAAATACCTTCTAAAATTGTCATCAATTAAACAAAAGGGGATCTAATGCACAGATGAGTAAGAGAACGCCAACTCTTTCAATAAACCTTCGGAATTTCTACAGACAATCTCATACCCATACAAGCGTTTTTACCTTCGTTGTGTTAGGAGGAGGACATGCCCATTTTGCACATCTGGGAGAAGTGAAATCAAACTTCTTTGAAAATTCTGAATAATAGTTTTGAATTCACGATGCTCCAGATGAAAAATCTGCACTAGGGAATCCATTTATAATTTTATTGCAATCCGACCAGAGGCTCCACCAAATAATTGCAATTAGATCGATCTTTTCACAAGAACGAGATGAATCAATCTGTCAAGTAACCACATTTTTTCTAATATTTAGATTCATTTATTATTTTAATTTTCTATTTTCAAATTCTAAAATGTCAATATTTGTTATTAGTATAGTTGAATTAGATGCATAGTTTAAATTTTTTGTCGATGCTCCAATTTTCGATGGAAATTTTGATCTTCATAATGATAAAATTGGGACCTCAATATTTTCATCGACATCGATATTTCGAAAATTGGTTAAATGTGAGTAAAAAAAATTATACAACAGCTCAAGTGAGAGATGACAATGCCGATCTAATCTGAAAACATTTGAAGGATAGATACACATACAACTTTGTTTCTAAATTTAATTGTATATTGATGATATAAAATTTTGACAATTCTTTAGGTAAAAAAAACAAAAAATAGAAATATAAATGGTTTCAAACATATTCCTATTTCTAGTTCTTAAAATATAAGAAACAGGAAACGAAAAATAGGAAGTGGGATATAGAAACATTATCAAACGGGCTCATATATACCACATTAAGCTAATGGCGTTGCCCACTCTCTCGTCGTTCACACTCGAGTTACGACATTGTTTTTTATTGTAAAGGTTAGGGAAGTTTCAAACTGGGCAACACCTGATCTTGAATTCATGATGACTCTACTTTATCTAGAAGCTCATGTTGGTCACACTGACGACAGTCATATCAATTTTGCTTTCTATCATGTGAGTAAACCAAAACTTGGGGTGTTCAAAATATTCGATGATAGAAAAAAAAAATGATCAACCTAATCCAATCTATACGGTTTATATTGGGTTATCAATTCATTTAGATTGAGTTGGGTTCAAAGAAATAAAAATTTTATAGGTTGGATTGGTTCATAGATTCACCTAAAATAACTAAAACCAATCAGAACCAACTCGAACTTATTATTAATTTAAAAAAGAAATGTTTCTTTTACTTATGATACAATTGTATATACAATATTTATTTTTTCATAATTTTTTTGGATAGTTTATTCTTCAACAACTTCTATAAGTAATTTTTTAGCCCTTTGAAAAGAAAACTTCTATAATCTAAATTGAAATTGATTGGTTACTTCAAATTCAATATTGGAAAATAACTAAATAAATTTTTTACATATTCACATTTTACTTATTTTTAAAAGGAAGTATTTGACGAAATGACATGAATAATAACCTGAACTAACCCAATCTAAATATTTTATGGTTGCGTTGGGTTGGATTGGGTTATAGGTTTCTTCAATTCAAATAACCCTCGTTAATTAATGAACCCAATTCAATCCACAAACACTCCTAATCTTAACCACACTCAATAAAAGGGGCTTGATTAATTAAACCTCAAATATCACTTAGTTAAATTGACTTTGATACAATAAAGAAATTATGATTAATAGTCCTAATTTATCAGTGAAATCCAATTATAATTAATGTTAACTAGGGACTATAGCATTAATTAACCACAATGAATTACATCGTGGCTACATGGCGATAGTTTATTATATATAAATTTTATTATAACAATGCTAATGATGCAAGATTTATTTTATATAACATCAAATTAAATCTGATTTTGATGTTGATTGTACTATACTAATTGAAATATACTCATCTTAACAATTCATTTATTATTACCTTTGTAACTGTTGTGATTATTATCCCTAACTATACCCAAAACATTTCACATACTTAACATAGAGATATTGTGCTCTTATTTTAAAAATAATGATGGAATCTTTCCTGATCTCTTTAATATTTTTAGAGTTAAATTATGACATTAATCCATGTAGTTTGGAAAAAAAAGTTAAATTTAGTCTTTTATAATTTGAAAATTAAAATTTAATCTTTATAGTTTAATAAAATCTCATAAATAATTCCTATAATTTATTAAATTTCTCATAAATTAATATTTATAATCTATTTAGGAAGATTTTATTAAATATAGACTAAATTATAAACCACAAAGGGACGAAATATATAATTTAATATACTTTTTTATATGACAACTAAAATGAAGTTTGGGAGAAAATGAAATAACCATAGTTTTTTTTTGTGATAGAGAAATGTCATAATTGTCTCATACACGTGTATACAATCTTTATCAACATATAGCTTAACTAACATAAAATTATATTATATATTGACTTCGATGTCAGAAATTTGATTATGTCATCTCACAATTCTCCCCAAAAAAAACTTATACAATCTTTTATCTTTTCAACTTGAAAAGTTGTCTCAAAAGGTGAAGTATTTGCTTTTCTCAAGGAAAAAGGAAGCAGTTAAATATTTGGTCAAATTAATTCACCAAACTTAGAGATTAATGCCCCCCCAAAAAAAAGAAGAAGAACTATTTTCCACATGTAGACCTTTGGCTTATATTTTTATATCAATTGATATTAAATTATATTAAGAAAATTACAAAAAATCACCCTTAAAATATGATGATAGTTATAATTACATACCCTCAAATTTTCAATACTAAATATTGAACCCTCAAACTTTTATAAATGTAAAAAATTAACTCTCAGACTCGATATAATAATTGTAGAAATTGAACCTCCAAATGATAAAAATTGAACCTTCAAGCTTATACAATTGTTACAATTTCTACAATTATATAAGTTTAAGTATCCAATTTTAATATTTGTATAAATTTGAGAGTTCAAATTTTAAAATGAAAGTTTGAAGATATAATGCAACTACGACCCTACTTTAGAAGTGGTTTTCGCTATTTTCTTATTTATATATATTGTGAAATTTGAAAGTGGTTTTTTTAAGAATAGAAACGAAGAAAGTAGAACAAAAAATCAACCAAAATAAAGTTTTGATCAATTTATTTTTCAAAAACCATTGTCTTTTCCTGTTTTCTCCATGTCCATTCTTTTGATGACATGCTTGAAAGTCCTTTTTTTAAAAAAAAAAAAAAAAAAAAACTTGTATTATTTACCATAGCTTTAACATTTGACACCACACGATTAGAATACCTAAAAAAACATATACGTATTATATGATTGATACGAACCGTCAAATACATCTATTTAATAATTTTGATGTAATTTTATTGTATACAAATTTTATCCATTTTATTATGACATATTAATTAGAGTTTCGTCGAGAGGTTATTTAAAGTATTATCATCAAGTTGTTTTTTCGAATAAGCTTTGATGGATTGAGTTTTAACCTTTGTGTTTCTTCTTTTAAATTTAGCCTCGACAATTTCTTGATCCTAATTTGCAATTGGTTCTTTTAGAGTTTAGCATGCCAAAATAACATTCAAGGAAGCTAAGATTGATCGTCCTATTCTTGTGGAATGTTCAAAATCTTTGTTCCTTGACTCAAAACCTTTAATCTTAAAGCAATTCGTATCGAACACAATCCTTAAGATTGAAATGGAATCAATTTTAGATAGATTTTAGTATCTATAAATTAGTTTACGTACGTTCTAAGTATTTTTGAAATTACTAAAGCGTTTTTTTGTTTCCTACCAATTATATTTCAAATATGAACTCAATACGATTTTGAACTCTAATTTGTTACAACCAAATTCAATAGTGTATTTTAACATAAGTAAATTAAAGCATTCATATAATTTCATATTAAAAAGATAAAAGACACCTCTTAATTCAAAAGTAATTTTAAAACTCCAAACTTTTCTTCTATCAAACACAAACTTTGAGTTGCCTTATTTTCATTGGAGAACATGAATCTCAATTCCCATTGAAAAGAACATTAAAACAATACAAAAATTTGTCCTTAACTTTATCAATTTGGACAAGAGTTTGAGCTGCCTTAATTTTATTGGACATCATGAATCTCGATCCAATTGAAAGCAATAATAATATATAGAATTGAAGAAACTTTTAAGGTAATAAAATATGCTAAAATTTTATTGAGAGAATTGAATTATGAACCCGACAGAACAAAAAAAGAAAGGGAAAAAAGAGAGGAATTTTTTTTTTTTTTTTTTAAAAAAAAGAAAGTGGGTTAGAGAGACAAAATTGTGGGTTAAATCAAAAGAGAGACAAACAACTATTTTAAATCATGTCGGGCATGATGAGAAGTGGAAAGAAAATGTCACAAACATATTGACAAATTAGAACACATGTTTTTCCATGCATATGTCCCCAACATTATTCAACAAACCAACCTTTTTTCAGTTGAATATTCAAATCTTTAAAAAAAATCAAAACCGAATGTAAATATAATATAGTCTCACATTAGTTAGAAGTAAAAATAATCAAGTTAGAATATTAAACCGTTTAAATATATATATAGGAGATGCAAGTATAAAGTCATGCATTTATTAGAAGTAAAAATGAGGTTAAATTGTAAATCTGATCTCTATAATTTGGAGAAAATTAAAATTTAGTTTATAAAATTTATAATTATTTAAAACTTATTCTTTATGATTTGATAAAACCCTCCTAAAGAGTCCCTATGAAGTTTATCAAATCATAGGAACCATTTATGAAATTTTATCAAATCATAAAAACTAAATTCTGTAGGGAGTATTCTTTATGAGGATTTTATTAGACCATATGGATATTTTTGAAGTTTTGTCAAACCAAAAGGACAAAATTCTCAACTTTTAAAACCATAGAACTAAATTCTAATTTTCTTCAAACCATTAAAAAAAAAAACCTTACAATTTAAACTAAAAAAATCAAGTTGAATATTGAACCATTAAATCTCTCTCTATATATAATGAGTTGCATATATATATATATATATATATATTTGGAGCATTTGAGATATAAATTTTGATGATTACTTATTTTGTTAGCATGTTTGTTTGATTTAAAAGGATTTATTCAATGTTTAATTTTAGATTTTTAAATGTAATTTTCATATTATAATAGTGATTAAAATCTTTCATAATCACACTCAAACTTGACTTATTTGTTTTTTTTTTTTAAGGGTATCCTTTTTAATTTCATAAAATTTGTTTTCACTATACTTTAATATTTCTGAAAAAGTTTGGTTGAAAACCTTTTTTTTTTTTTTTTTTTTTTAAAGAAAGGCATAATTTGACAAACAAGCCGTTTTAACAATTTATCTTTAAGAAGAATTTAACCTTTCCAATTATGAATTAACAATGAAGAATTTAACTTTTACAATTATTTAAGTTTAATATTTAATTTTCACAATTAAGTCGGAACAATCATTATAATTTTATTTGTCTTCTCACCTGATAATTAGAACCAGCATGAGAGAAGAAAATTCATAACATATGTAATAATTTTTAAAAAGAACACAATTTTGTCATTATTAAATATTTTTTAATCACAATTTTGATATTATATTATATCTAAGATGATAAAATATATACTTCATTTAAGAATTTTCAATTAAAACACTAAACAATTTGTACTCTAAAAAAAATCATGTAATTTTAATTTTAACATTTATATTCTTTTTAATTTGTCCGGATGAACTTTATTTTTTTTCATTATTTATTAAAAATGAATTTACTTCTTATTTTTAAAAAATGAGTTTCTTTGATACTTTAAAGCTCTTTATAAACCCACACAATTTTTTTTATTTGATTTAAAAAGTCAATAATAATTTTTTAATATCCATCATAGATCTTAAGGCCACGCTATAAAATAAAATTTTGATTTAAAAAAATATAAAAAGAATTCACAAATGACCTTTGTTAGTTATCTGTATAATGATAAATTTAATCTATTGAAATAAATAAAATAAAATTTAAGGTATAGAATGAAAAAATAAGAGGGAATGGATATAATAATTGAATCACCACCGAGATTAAAAAAACCATAAGATTAAATCTCTCTTTCTTATTTTCTCTATTTCTTTCTTCATGCATTCACTATAATTCAATTTACTCCTCATCATGGGCCGTAAAAATAGCCGTTTGAGGAGAAACCATCACAAACATATGTGGGTTGCACCACAAACATCAAATTTCCTATAAAAAGAAAAAAATTAAAGAAATTGGTGATTACCATGTTTGCAATAGCGATATTTAATTTGCTGAAAACATATGTTTTTATAAAGATGTAGTTTTTTCAAAAGTTTCGAAATGGGGGATTTAAGGAAAAAATAGGAATAATTAAAAAGTTTCACACAAAAAATAATGTAAAATTAAACGAAAAAAAAAAAGAAAAATGTTAAACAAATCTATATATAATATTTAGTTAAATACTGAAGTTATATCTCCCTCCCCTTCACTTTAATTAATTCTATACGATTGTGACGATGACATGATGGTGGAAGGGAGGAGACCAATATGACGACGCTAAAAGACCTGCGTTGCGCCTAGTGCCGAACCAGAAAACGAAGAGAAGAAAAAAAAATATTGGGGAAAGAAATAAAAAAAAATTAGGAAAGATTTGGAAAACTACCTAACTAAATACGGTATATTTCATAGATACACAACCCATATATTTAGTAAAATATATTTATTCTAACCATTTATATATATATATATATATATATAAATTATATCTAAATTGCCAACGAAATTTCAAGGCAGATGCACCCTAATAATTTTGTGCAATTTCGTTTTTGGTTATTAATAATTGGCCACCATAACAATTTATATCTCTCCATTTTTTTCAATCTTTTTACTAAACATCCTCTCTTCTCTTTCTTTTAGAAAAAATGAAAAAAAAAAAAAAAAAAACTCACCTTAATCTATAAAAGTCTTTATTATGAGAGCCTTAGGTGTTGGTGACAATAGAAACACGCTGAAAAAAGCAACTGACACCATAGATATACGAAGGAGGATCGAGACCATTACAAAATGGAAAAAGGAAAAGAAGAAGAAACTCACTTTGATCCATAAAAGACTTCAGTATGAGAGCCTTAGGTATTAATGACGATAGAAACCTACTAAAAAAAGCAATGGATACAACATATATACGAAGAACGATCGAGACTATCGTGAAATAGAGAACAAAAACTTCATTCTAAAATTCTTTCCATAACATTTTGTAAATGAAGAGGTCGAAGAAAAGTAGAAAAGTTTATATTTATTATTTGAAAATTTGGAAGTTATAATGTGAAGGAATGTGTTTGTATGAAGTGATGCAATTTTGTAGATCTATGTGTCTATATGAAGTGATGCATCAAAAGATTTCAGAAGGTGTGATATTGTATGTTTAAGTGTGGTGGCAAAATAGATTATATTGAAGGAAGGAAAATTAAGAATTTCTAAAAATTTTAAGGGCAAAAAGGAAAGATGAAAATTCTCCCCTTATTATCCCTTTTAATAAAGTATAAATATAGATATAGATAAGAGATGTAAGCATATAATCTCGCTAGGTTTATAAAAATGTGGACATCAACAGAAATGTTGCAAGGTCCCAATTTCTATGGAAATCTCAATTGGGATATTGATATCAATGAATATTTCTAAAAAAATACTAAAACATCATTTTAAATAAATTATTGAAATTGATACACAAACGTTTTGTTTTCATATTTTGCATTTTATTGCTTATTTTCTAAGTTTCATGTGTGAATTTTTTTTGACGTGATGGAAATGTTGATTCTCTCATTATGTAGATGTCAAATCCAGATAAATGTAAAAATGTTAGTATGTTGACAGAAATTTATAATACCATGGTCTTGCATTAGTTACAAGTCTCACAAAAATTAAGTTGGATATTGAACCTATAAATTTGTTAAAGATAGTCTCATATTAGTTAAAAAGTAAAAATAATGAAGTTGAATATTGTACCTTTATATCCATAGGAGATGTAAGAATAGTCTCACTTCACATTAGTTAGATATAGAAATAATTTAAGTTGAATATTAAACATTTAAATGTATATATAATTTTAGAAATATTAGTCAAAAGTCAAAATGAATTAGGTTCAATACACATTGATAAAAAGAGATACGAATATAGCCTCACATTAGTTAAAATAAGAATAATTGCATTATCATTTTAGTTGTTTATTATTTATGACTTGAATGCCCAAAAGAATTAAATTCTAGGAACGTTTCCTTTAATTATCTTCACCAATTCTTGATTCTTTTTATTGAACATGTTTATCACTCGTTCTTTTTTTTTTTTTTTTTTCCTTCAAATTTTTAACTACTCTTGACTTTAAAGGCCCGTTTGGATTGGCTTATTTATTGTTTTTTTTTTTTCAAAAAATTCATTTTTATTTAAATACTTTTGATCAAAACTTTTTAAAATACACTTCAAAAATTATTTCGAGTGATTGTTAAACACTCTAATTTGTTTTTAAATGACTTATTGTTTAAATTAAGTACTTGAAAATATATTTTAAACGCTTCGAATAAAAGATAGATATCAATTACTATCACTAAATTAAGTTCACTTTAATATTTTTCTTTCTTAAACTATTCACTAAGACATGAAGGTTAATTGACCATAAAAAAATAGATTGTCATTCTTTTTCATTAATTTTGTCAATATACTTGAATTTTTTAGCATACATCGGTATTTTTTTTTAAAAAAAACAAAGAGTATATAGGTTAAAAGAGATAAATAAAAATTTTAAATTGAAGAAATCAAATTAAAAATAAAATATTAAAAATTTCGAACTCTCGGAAATATTTTATTCTCACTTGGATAATAATGCCATTTTTGCATGCATATTTGTAGCAAAATTTGAGAACTTCAGCTTGTATTTATTAATGAATATTTTAATAATGGAATTACAAGAGCTCTCGAAAATTGTTCTAAATTAATAATATTATTAATTAGGGCACGTTTAATAAACCAAACTTATTTTTATTTTGAGATATGGTTTGGAGAATTTAAAAGCATTTTTTCAAGTAGAAAGAAAACAAATATTTTAGGTCGGTTTCTTAACTATTTAGTATTTTATATTTTTGTCTTTTGAAATTAAACATATTTTCTCTCATTTTTTTCACAATGGTTCGTAGAATTAAATTCTTAGTCAAATTTAAAAGATGAAAACAAATTTTTAAATACTACTTTTTAGGTCTCAAAATTTGGATTAGTTTTTTAAGATACGGGTAAAAAGTATATAACAAAGCAATAAATTTAGAGACAGAAGATGTGTGTTTTTAGGCTTCATTTTAAAAATTAAAAAAAAAAAACAAATAGTTGCCCAATCGAATTTTAGTATTTATTATAAGAAAATTAATAGTGAAGTTGTTATCGGTGGTTCTTTTAGCTAGGTAGACAATCAAGTTTATGTGTTATGTTCTCAATTGCATTGAGTTTAGTTGACATATAGATGTGTTTTTTAATTTTATGATTCAAATGGTAGAAATTTTGAAAACAAAAATTATATATATAATTATACTAAAAAAAAAAAAAAATAAACACTCGATTGATTAAATACACTATTTCATGTCATAATTAAACTCAATTCATTCATTAATTTTTTTTAAAGAAATAGAGGAATGAGGATTCGAACCACAAACTTCTTACTATTACATATGTATGCCAAGTTGAGCTAAGCTCACTTTGACCTCAATTCTTTTGTGTTAAATTAAAGTCTATATAATATAATATATTTATACATTATATGTATATAAAACAATCGTTATACAAAATGCATAACATAAAACATATCCATAAATTAAGTTAATAATACTTTATATTCAATTTAATGTTTAGTTAGTAACTCTAGGTAATTTTATAGTTCATAAATACATTATCAGATATATTTAAATTATTGTTTAAATTGAGATTCAATTTCTAATCTTATTTCAGATATATATAAAAACATGAAATAATACCGGTTTTCTTCTATTAAATCTCTTACTTTAAAATTTATATTTTCATATCACACTAATCAAACAGATAAATGGGGTGATCACCATTCCTATTCCTAATTTAACACAATATTTTGAGAAAAATATATCTTCAATATTGATATGGTGTACTTTTCAAATTAATTGTTTTCTTGTAAAGGGTAATTTTCAAATTACAAAAACATAATGTGTTCATATTAAATTTTAGTTGGTGCATAAATAAAATATAATAAAAATTTGCTTAATTAATATTCTCCACTCAACTTGAGATGGCTATGGCTGTCATGTTCCCTTTTTGCAACCCTTCAATTATCACCCTCCCCTCCTCTAGGTCCCTACTCTAATTTATACTTTTTTTAAATTTTCTGTTTTTTTTTTTGTGATAAAAATATTTGTCCACATAATGAAATTGTATTCTTATATAATGAGATAAGACATCATGGTATAAATTTTAAAAATAATAAAATGACAAAGTGACATTTAAAATTTAAAATGTAAATGAATATATATGAGCTGTCTCTTTTTAATATTAAATATTTGCTTGTTCTTTATTTTTCTTAGTTTTATAAATTTAAATAGTCCAACTAGATTAATATCAAGAAAGGTCATTCCAAAATTTAACCTTCTCCATAAGATCAAGAATTAACTAAATAGAGAAATTATGATTGAAAATATTTAGATGTTAGGTGAAAATTATTCTTAAAATTTTCAGACAAAATTTTAGAAGGGGAATCGAATCACATCAACTGATAATGGTGTATTTATATCTCGAGTTCTACTGAATTGGTGTCACAATGATAATTCACACGTAAAGTAAGATAAGCAGACGTTGTATATATACCATTTGTACTATGTTCACGTTAGTAAATAAAAATTAAATTAGAAAGCAAAATTGACACCTCACACACATATGGATTAGTGAAGGTATATGAGATATCATACATTAGTATAATTCAATGAATTCACTGCTTTTCCAACCGTGCATTAATAAGAAAAATACAAAAGTTGGTAAATGGTTTAGTTTATTCTTTATTTTTATAATAGGACGAAGATTGAATTCAACTTAAAAAGAAAGAGTACATGTCAATTAGTATAGAATTAAGTTCACTTTTCACAAATCAAATGTCTTATTTATTAACAATTTGTTGGGTTTCATTTTTTATTTTTAAAATTAAGACTTAATCAAATTATTAAAAAAATAAAGCCTATAAACTTTGAAAATTAAGCATGCCTTATAATGAGGTTGAAATATGGGTTTTAGTTTATGATTTCTTTTTATGCCCTCAACTTTTGATAATTTTCTATTTTTTTCCTTTAATATCTAGAAACTCAATTATATATTTTTTGCACCTTTTCATCTTATAGTTATCCTTTTTTTTTTTTTTAATCATTACATGAAATAAGTAAATAAATAAATAAACAAGAAGAAGAAGAAAATTTAGGCTAAGTTGAGAAAAAGTGATGATTTTTTTCAAACTTTCAAAAGGAATAACAATATAGTCCATACTTTTATGTAATTCTCAATTTGATCTTAAAATTTTGAAACTCTCAATAATTTTTTTGTGTAAAAAAAATAAAATTTGCCAACTCAAAAATTCAAAAGCAAAATTAAAAAAAAATAATAAAATAAAAACTCTCATTCACAAACTTATCAAGTATCATGCAATGAAAAAAATATCATCAACCAATTGTAATATTTACAGTAAAAATGATATAATTGAAATTTTTTAAAACAACATGAGCTTAATTAAAATTCAAACTTAAATTACATCGAACAAAAAAAAAAAAAAAAAAGAAACATATACACACATATAATTGTGTATGAATGTATATGTGTGTGTGTATATATAATATATATATATATATTTATAAATTTATTTTATTTATTTATTTACTATTGAAGAACAGCATAAGTTTTAGAGGCAATAGTTGAGAAAAATGAAAAAGAGGGGACAGATCTATCAAAATAGCCCTAACTGTGCTGCCACCATTGCCGTCAGATCCCAACCGCACGTACATTTATGACTTTTTTCTTAATTTTCTCACTCGTCTTTTTCATTTTTTCAACACTTTTTTAATATTATTTTTCTCTAATTTTTTTTCCCGTCAAGTTAAACCCATTTTAACAAAAGAATAAACAAAATTATCAGACACAGTGCTCGGACCTTGGTCTAGAGTGTGATGGCGTGCCCCAACAATTGTTGAAGCACTAAATTACCGTCATCTCAAGATTGATAATTTGATAGTATATGTTTTTTACTAATTGAATTATGTTTATTTTAACTTTTACCAACTGAACTAAACTCATATAGATAAAGCCATTTCTTTTATATAATAATATTTGAGTGCAACCCGCTTCATACATCACCTTCGAAGGAAAAGATGTTTAAATTTTTTAAAAAATATATAAGTTTAGCACAAATTTAAGAAAGCATTTATAATTAATAATAATAATTATTATTTTTTGGCAAGTGAATTGAAAATGAATTACCTGAAAATAATTAGGAATAATTTGCTAAATCTAGCTTAAAAGTACATAAACAAAAATACTAAGTCAAACAAAAAGTAAAAATTGGAAAGATTTTAAATTTCTAATTTCTGGATGGAGAATACATACGAAATAGTAAAGACGAAGGAATTAGAAAGTCAGAATTGAAAATGGGATGTGTGGGACAATTTCATAAAAAAGCTAACTCCATCTTTACAAGCTTCTTCACTATTGTTTTTCCTCTCTCTCCTCACTAAGTTCCATTATTCTAAATTGGGATTGGTGTGACCTTTAAAAAAAAAAAAAAAAAGAAAGAAAGAAATTCTTGAAATTTTGCTATAAGTATAGTAGCCATTGAGCCCTTCATATCTCCCATAACCATATGCATTCATTTTTTTTCCCATCACTTTCCCTCTCAATTTTCTCTTCTGCCAAACAGGTTTATTTTATTTTTGATCCTCTTTGTATTCTTCCACGGCTTTCTTGAACTGCATTTCATGATCTTCTTCTTCTTGAAAAAATAAAAAAAAAAAGAAAAAAAAGTAATTTTTTAATTTTTTAAAATTTTTAGTTTTCTTCTTTGCTATGAATTTCAATGGCTGCAGTTCAATAAAGCTGTGGGAAGATACAATAAAAGGATCAACCACAAAAAAAAAAAAAAAAAAAAAAAATGTAATTCTTCTTCTTCGACCTATGAACTACATCATCAATCCCTTTTAGGTATAATCCTTCTTCTATTTCTCATTTTTTTTTTCCTTTTTAGGTATGGTAAAAAAAAAATCTTTTAATAAATTGGATTTCTTTTAATCATATTTTCCCCCCCAAAAAAAACCCATATCATTGGAAGATTTTTTTCCTCTTATTTTTCTTGAATTTTCATTTTGAATTTTGAATCACAATAAAACAAGAAAGAACATGTTGACTTCTCCAAAAAAAAAAAATGTTGATTTTATTAGCCCTAGATAATTTTTGTGAAATATATTGGATCTTATTATATATACTTGAAAACAAACAGAAACACTCATAAATATATAGCTGATTTTAGTTTTTTTTTTTTTTTTATCCTTTTCTTTTTGTGTTTGTGAGTTTGTAGATATATAATTCCATAGAAAACTATAGTTAAATAGTTTCATTTTTGCTTTTATAAATTCTTATGAAAAGAAAAACATAAATTCACTAGAATATTCTTGTCCCTCTATCTCCATTTCTATGTAATTTAATTATTTAATCATTTAATTTTTAAAATCAGCTTTCTGGCTTTGTTTTTGCTGCTTCCCCATGTGTAGGGTTCCCTTTACAAATTGCAGGCTACAAGCAAACAAACAGAAGATAGGAACAAGAAAGAAGAAAAATTTTCCATTCATGAATTGGAAAAAAAGTATATGGCTTTTAATTATTATTTTATAAGAACTATAGCTAAATATATTAATTATCCGTGTATTTGTACTACATATCTCTCTGTATATAAATGTAGCTCTCTATAAAGGTAGCAACAAGTCACACTCCAATTTAATTTACTGTCTCTTTTTTCCTCACATACATATAACAAAAATAAATTTGTTTTCTTATTTCATTTATTTATTTTTTTTTCATATTCAACGACGATGTAGGGTGAAAAGTTTGAACTTCTGACAATCTCTTAGTTGAAGACAATAATATTGATTTGACCGATTTATACGACAACGTAATTTATAAGCTTTGTTTTTAGCTTTGTTTTTGTGTTCCTTTTTCCTCTTAAGATCTATTTATGTAATTTTTTTTCTAACCCTTTTCTAAATTTTAATTAAAATTTATCTAATTAGTGAATTACATGATTTGGTGTGACAATAATAATTTATCAATTTAATGAGATTAGCATTATGCGGCTGAAGTAGTTATATAAATTAAGATATGTACTATATAAATATTAATAGAGTGTACTATATTTGTCCAATTAGAATCTATGCAATTAACATCATTCTAATTTATATAACACACTAAAATAAAAATAAAATAACGTTGTGGTGAGTTTAATTTCATTTAATATTAACCAATGACAATGTTTCATATACAAGGGTTTTTCTTTTACTATTCTCATCCATTCGTGGTGAAAGTGAGCTTAAGTGGAAATGATTTAATTTGGTATATTTTATTTTTTCTTTTGAGTTCCGAAGAAATTATATATATAATTTATTCATTGTTGAGCTTTTATATGGTTGGTTTGATTATATTTTAAATAAAAATCCAAAATTATAAAAAATTATAAAAGATACTATATTAATGTTTAATTATGATATTTTAAGTAGATTTGAAGCACAAATGATCTTATATTGCTAATACATATTGTATGTCAGTTGAGTTAAATTCGTTTTAGGAAAAGTTATTAATTTAATTTACAAAGTGATATGTTATATACTTGAGTAAATTATCCACATATTATTGGTGTTAAATCAACCTTTTTTATCCTATTTAGGAGAAAGACGGTGAACGCTAGCTTTTTTTTTCTTCCAGAACTTTTGGCCGTTAACACAAACACTATGTCAGTTTGAGTTACGTTTGCTTCAATATAAATCTTAACTATTTGGGTTCCCAAATGTCGACGGTCTATTATATCCTTAATAGAATATTCCATCCTATTTCCCCTTTAATTTCCATACCAAAGCACAGCAACTTCTAATTATCATTTATTTCCTTAGTAAATCCCTACATTGAAAGTGTGTTCTAATTAAGTGTTATTTCATGAAAACCTCAATCAAATAAAGACCTAAATGATTTGTCATTCATATCTCCAAAACTTATAGAAGTATTTTTTTTTCAAGAGATTTTCTTGATGAATATGTTTATAGAGTTTTTTTTCCCCTCCCAAGAGAGAGATCACTTTGAGTTAAGAACAATTATTATCCTTCTTCTTTTGCTTTTAGTACCAACAAAAGTTTGCCAACAAATTTCCAAACTTTCACATCAGATCAATGAAGACACAGAGGGTATTACACATGTATTTGTGTGATAAAAAACTAGAGATAGTTCTCTATGTAAAAATTCAAGTACTAATAGTGACTTGACTATGCAATTTTTGCAGTCCAACACATGGGTGACAAGTACTAGAGAGGAAGGGATATTTTTTTTCATAGTAGAGGAGAGAGCTTTTCAAAGCTTGCACCATTTTGTCTCTTAAATTTCAATTTATAATTAGAGTAATTCCATCGGCTAGCACTTTTATATCTAACAATTAATGTATAGCATCAATTTTTAAAGAATCGTAAATATAACAAAATCTATCCGTGAAAGATTCAATCGATGATGGACTTCTATCAACGAATTAACGATATAGTCTATCACCAATAAACTCGAAGAGTTGAATCTAAATTTTGCTATATCTACAAATTCTTTTATATTGTGTTATATCTACTAATATTTTAGGCATGATTGCTATATTTGCAACTTTTCCTTTTAATTTAGGTTAAAATTATAAGTACTATATAGTTCCTAAACTTTTAAGTTCGTATTTATTTAGTTCTTAATCATTAAAAAGAGACGAATCAGTTCTTTGAACAACTTTTAGGATTTTCATGTCTATTTGATATTAAAATTTTAAGAATTATATCTAATAAGTTCTTAAACATTCAATTTCATGCCTAACAAGTAATTTTATTCAGTTTTTTAAAATCACGTAGGCACTAAATTGAACGTCTATGGTCTGATTAGATATAAAATTAAATTTATATATAATGTATTTGTTAATCTTTTCATTTTTTTCGAATATATTAGAGACTCATTAAATACAAAATTGAAAGTTTAGAGATTTTATTAGTCATTTTTAAAGCGTAGGTATCTAAGAAAAAAAAAAAAACTAATCTTAGGCAAAATACGCCTACCTCTGAATGAAATTAGTACCTAACATAGTCTTTTATTTTGAACTAAAAGTCTTATACATCTTTGAAGGAGAAAAGTACACTAAACATTTCACACATTAATGGACCTATAAATAACTTTGAGTTCACAATTAAAGTCTCTCTAGCCAAAAGACACTTATGGATGGACAAAAAAAAAGAAAAAAAAGAAAAAAAGAAAAAAAGAAACTCCATCCTTTGAAGATTTCAATCTATTTTGCTTTTAAAGGGATTTTCAAGGAAACCCTAAATTGTACCCCTCCCCCTCTCTTTCTTCAATAAAATTGTATTGTGTACCAAAAAAAGACAAACTTTTTTTTAAAAAAAATAAAATAAAATAATTCCACCCCCTATTAGAGAGGAAAATAAGGACATATGTTTAATTTTTCTCTTCCACATATGGTCTTGTTTTTGTTAGCTAAAGCCCCACATCCATTGCCCATAATCTTAGGTAGTATACAATTATTTTGAAAAGTAAGCCATTATTTTCCAAAAGTGTCTCTCCACCTACCACTTTAAAATAATTTATAGAGTGATAAAAACAAAAAAAGACAAACAAAAATACCCAAAATGCCCAAATGCTTCAATATGAACTATATGGTTGTGAATTTCCTTTATATTTCCCATTCTCTTTAATTTTCTTTAATATATGTTCATCATATATCCTCAAACTTTATGTTATATGTACACCTAACTCTTTATAACATTAAATTTTGTGTTACATTACTAAGGTCTACTTTTCACTTTTTTGTTCAAGTATTTATAGAGCAATATGTCCCTCAAATAGTACACCTATTACTTTTATTTAATATACAAAATAATTGGAGTTTGAAGGAACATTCAAACTTTTGACTCCATTTGATTTTTTACAGTTAAGGTTGTCCATATATGGAGAGAATTATTTGACTCTAACATTATGAATGAAAAGATATGAATTTTTCTTGCCAAATTAAAAGTAATTCTTTTCCCCTTTTTATCTTTTTACCCTATAGTTATATAGTCCTAAATAGCATAAACTACTTTTTAACTTAAACCTTTTGAATGACTTCAACTATTAGCTTATTCTTTTTTACTCATATTTCACTCTAAATCCCTAGTAGCTATATAACAGGAGAAACTTTGCAAATGAGATTCCAAAGTGAATGATGATTGAAAATTATTGTAAATTGAGGATACTTAAAAAAAAAAAAAAAAAAAAAACAACTGTATTTTTGTTGAAGTCAAGCAAATTAATTGTTCTTAAAAGCTATTTGCTTTTGTTGATCCGATCATAGTTCAACGGATAAAGATGTCAATTATCATTTCAAAATTTGACGGTCATCTAATCTCACATTTGTAATTATATTGAACTAAAAATAACTATTTGTTGTTTTCTTTCGTTCTTTAGCTAAAGTTCTTTGCATTAGTAAATTTGATTAGCACAATTTTACGGTAATTGGAGGTTTGAATTTTCATAGCTTACATTAATTATTAAAAAAAGACTATAATTTCTTAAAGAGTAGCTTAGAAAATTGTTCTGTAAAGCAAAGCCCCTAAATTAAACAACCCTTCTTAATATCTTTGTTCAATTTTTTGTTCCATATATTCATAAAATGTTTGATAATTTCAAATAAGTAAATTAAAGGGTGGAGCAAACAAGAGAGAATAATCCTCATCTTGATTTGGTTTAGATACGTACGTACTTACATATACATACATACATATATTATTTAAAACACAAAGATCACAAGATACATTGAACCTGTTATTCTTCAAACCCTAAGGAAGCCAAAGAATAAAATAAATAATTACAGTGTCCATAACATCAAATAAAACAACCACTCTGTTTTATTTTCTGATTTTAAAAATAAGTTTACAAATATAAGAGTCGTTATAAAAAAAGAAAAAGAAAAAAAGGTCAACTTATTTATAAATATAATAAAATATTATTGTCAATTAGTGATAGTATATTAGTGTCTATTATTGATATGGATAGATATCTATAAGCATCTATTGTCATTTAATATCAATAGACAACAATATTTTACAATATTTGAAAATATTTTCAATAGTTTTGTCATTTGAAATAACTACTCTAAATATAACTTCTACCTATACAGTTTTTTGTTTTTATTTTTTTATTTTTATAATACATACTTTTGAAGAATATTTCAAACAAGCCATGCAAAATTTAAAAACTTGATTTTAATTGTAGAATTCAAATATGTCTTTTTAAAAGGTTAACAAACCAAAATACTTTTGGAAAATATGAAAAAGGAAAAAAATGATTTTAAAAAAAAAAACTCATAATCATTTAATTTACAATTCAAAGGTTACACACAACTTATTCCCATATGAAAAAGCATATATAATTCCACAACATAGACACAAATGGATCTGAATTTAAAACCACACACAATAATTGATAATGTAATGATCAAATTCTTGAACTTACAGAAAACATAATAAAACCTATATCCAACACAAGAAGTTATTATTATTATTTTTTTTTTATTGTTTCTCTAAAGTAGTGTAAATTAAATTCCTATCTAACAAATAAATAAATATGCTGCCCCTTCATTTTACATTCTCTGTGCAATCCACACAACGCTTTGGAATTATTTACTTAAAGCACACACAAACAGCTCATAAATGCTGTATCAGAGACAGTGACATGGTTTTTTTTTTTTTGTCTTTTTCATTAAAAAAATATTTTTATATTTTGAAATTGGTTCAACCGTGTACTTTCAATAAATCTTAAATTTAACCCGTCGAAATTAATTTTTATAGAAATAGGTTCAATAGTAATAATAAAGATAAATTGCAAAAACCACAAAACTTATACAAGTATTAAATTTGAACCGTCAATCTTTAATAGTGGCAGAATTACCACCCTTGAAGTATGGTAATAGTTATATTTATATCCTCAAACTTTCAATTGTAAAAATCAACCCCTAAAGCTTATGTAAGTGTTAAAATTGGACTGCCAGGTGACAAAATAGGTAGAAATTGAGTCCCTAAATGATAGAAATCGAACCTTCAAACTTATACTATTGTTATAATTGTTACAATTTCAACAATTATGTAAGTTTGATGGTCAATTTTAACACTTGTGTAAGTTTGAAGACTCAATTTTTATAATTTGAAAGTTTGAGAGTATAATTACAATTATTATTATACTTTAGGGGTGATTTTTACACTCGACCCTAATAATAATTATCATGTAAAAAAAATACAATGAAGTATCAAGACCATTACATAATTATAAATGCATGAATATGATGTATCCAAAAAAATCTACGAGTTTTAACCCGATAACAAAGCAACTTTATTGTCCATTACCACTAAATCACCACCCTTTGCAAGTCAAATCGATGCTTGTTGCACTGGGGCCACTATAGTAGGTGTTAAAGTATGAGTGTTTTGTATCCATTAAACAAAGTTGGATCATAATTGTATAGTCGTATATAACTAGAAACATATATTGGAGACTCCTCAAAGTACTTATAGTATCATTATGAATATTCAACTAAAATTATGAAAGTCTAAAAGTATACGTACCCAATTCAGATGTGAAATGATTATGGCATAATATGTTTCCAAAATTTACGGTGAAAATGTTAATAGATATTGAAATTGGACATTTTGAAAGTATATAGATAAAAAATAGATAAATTCTATATTATAGGGACAAAAAATAGTATTTATATTTATATTTATTTATTTTGCATTTAAGGCTTTGATTTGTACGGTACAAGAGAAAGGGAAAAAGAAGATGAAGTGAAGTAATAACTAATAACTAATAAGACAGAGAGTGGTTCAAAAAATGATGTAAGAAAGGGACAAAATTTAACGTTTTTCACAGAAATGTAGGAGATGGGAAATTTGTAGCAAAAAAAAGAGCCAATAGGGTAATTAAAAAAAGAAATAAATAATAAATATATTAAATGAACATCATCATTGATGATAAAAAGGAAAGGTGAGGAATCTTCTCCCTAAAACCAACCATTTTCATTCAACAAATAAACTTCATTTTTTTTCAAAAATTAAAAATTAAAAAAAAAAAATCCAACCAACTCAATTGGTTAAATATGTGCACGAGAAAACTGCATAGATTCGATTCAATTCAATTTATGACTTATATATTGACGACAGAAAGAAAAAAAAATAAAAATTTAATGTTATAAATAATTTTCAGAGAATCGAATCATATCAAACAATATATATATATATATATACTCACCAAAATATAAAAAGTGGAAAATGAGGCATAGGGTTTTTGTCTTGACCTTCAAAAATAATAGAGAGAAGTCTTTCATATTAAGGCCTAAAAATGCCATGTTCTCCCACAGCTTTCTTGAACTTCCAAAGGGTTTTTCTCCTTTTTTTTTTTTTGGGTATAGAAATGATTGAGAAGAAGATGAAGATATCAATCAAGAAAAGAAAGAGGAAGAAAGTTCAAGAAAGCTGTGGAAAAGCATGGCCATGACCTGAAAATCAACACAAAACTTCTTCATTCCCTCTCTCTCTCTCTCCTTCTTCATTGAAAGAAGACATTTAGAAGAATGTCTTTCTAGAGAGAGAGAGGAAGATGATTGAAAGAATGGGTAAAAATGGGAATATAGAAAAGTATATCCCATAATATGGACCACTCTATTACAAAACTATACAATTTTGCTTGCCAGCTTTATAGACAAGAGATGTGAGAGACATCCATATAATGTGGTGGGATTTGGGTTTATATATATTTAATATTTTGTTTTTTACTTTCAAACTCGTGTCTAATAGGTTTATGGACTTATTCGACTTATTTTTTTTATAAAAAAAATTATAGATTTATTAGATACGAGTATTAATTTTGTATTGAAATTTTAAAGATCCATCAGGCAGAAGAGTTTAAAAATTCTACGTGATTGTTTTGTAATTTTTAAAAATTAATCTTATAAACACTATTTTTATCTATTGATTTCTTTGTTTTATCATGTATTTTTTAAGACAGTTTTAAAAAATTAAACCAAGGTTTAGAAACTTAAAAAAGATAACGGTTAAAAACTCATTTTTGTTTTTGGAATTTGATTAATAATTATTCAAGTGTTTGATTAGAAAAAATGAAAACTATGATGAAGAAAGTATAAGAAAATAAGCACAATTTTCAAAAACCAAATTAGCCATCAAAAGAGGTGGTAGAGATCTATTAGTATAGGGTTCCTATCTTGAAACCTATTGGTAATAAAAATAGTAACTCATATATTATATAACTTTGTGCAATCCTTTAATTTTTATTTTTGGATCAAATGCTCGTTTTAGTTTTATGAACTTTAATACCATATTAGATAATATGGGGTTTCATTCAAAAACCAATTGACAATGAGAAAAGTTGCTTCTCTATCTTATAAACATTTGCAAAGTCTCTCTTGATTTTCTCAACGTGACATCCTCAATATTTTCCTCAATATAGTAATTCTTTGGGTTCACCATTCACATTTTTTAAAGTTTAAAAACCTATCAAATTGATACAATCTTACAAGTTGTTGGATCAAACATGTAGGCCCCGTTTGGTAATAATTTGGTTTTGGATTTTTTGTTTTTAAAAATTAAACTTTTAGACATTATTTCCACTTATAAATATCTTTCTTTTTTTTGTTATCTACCTATGATTTAAAAAATCAAACCAAAATTTGAAAACTAAAAAAGGTAGCTTTTAAACTTTTGTTTTTGCTTTTGAAATTTGGTTAAGAATTCAACGAAAATGCAAATCATTATAAGAAATGGAAAGAAATTAGGCTTAATTTTTAAAATAAAAAATAGAAAAAATAATTACTAATTGGGGGCATAATAATTAAATTTATTTTTTTCTTTTGGTTTTTAGCATGTTACTAGCTAGGGTATAAAAAGGTTTGTCAAAAGTAAATGGGATTTGGAAACTTGACATTGTTTTTTCCTTTTTTTTTTGTTGAATTGAGTAGTGGAGTATGTCTATATATTAAATCAAACAAAGGTGAATAAAATTGATAAATATTTTTAACCTCTAATAACATGGGTAGTATAAAGACAAGAAAATATTATTTTATTTATTTATTTATTTATTTTGAAAAAACTCAAAATCTCATCTTTTTGCCCACATGCTAACATGTGATCCTCAAATCTCATCTTTTATTTTAATGTCATTTTTGTGTATAGCAAATTATTCCATCTATGTATCAGAGATCCAAATCATCTTAAAAAAATTGTATGTGTATATATTTATATATATAATAGAACTCTACTTTTCATATTTGTAAAAGAATATCCAACCACTTCCAAAATAAATATATATGAAATGATCCCAAATGATCTTTCATATCTCTTTTTCTTGCATTTTGGACCCCTTGGTTTTGAATTTCTATATCATTTTTGACATCTCTTGTGTGAATTATTATAGAGAGTTGTTGATAAACTTGTAACTCTATATTTTTGGAGATTAGCTATTTTATGGAGTTATTATATACCTAATTTCTTTGACAATGAATGTGCGATTAGGACGGAGCGAAGAAGGAAGAAGAGGATAGTTATTCCTAATCCACGTATTAGATTAGGAAACAAAAATTAGAATATGTATAAACTATATGGAAATACAAGGAAATTGAGATTCCAAATGACACTTTAAACTGTTGCAACTACTTTTCATGACATTTATTCTAAGTCGTTATTGAATCACACATCAAAGTAAGAGTATCAATGACAATATATTACTATTTAGCGGCTAAAAATTGCTGACAATTATAATTGTTTGTCACTGCTAAGTGTATTGTGATAAGTTATCATTGTTATTAATTGACTTAAAATTTTGATATTTCATCTATACGGATATGGGTGTTAAAGATAATGAAAAACATGTCAATAAAGCATATATCTTGACATTTTTGCATTGTCATAAAAACATTAAATATTTTATTGTCAATAATATCTTGACTATGATAATATTTTAAGTTAACAAATATCATACATGATGATGTTGTATTCCTCGAAAAAGATTTTTGAGCCACTTTACCATATAGAGAACTATGAATGACGATGAATGCACGTGAATTGAACATGTAATACTAGTTTTTGTTGTCACTAAAAATTCAATTATGACATTTTTCAAAACTGTCATTAATACTCATACCTTTAAAGGGGTTAAAAATAACATAAAAAATAATTGTCACAAATTTTAATTATGACGGTTTTTAAATGTCATGGAATCTTAGTTTTGTTGTAGCACTAAGGAGTTAGCTATATACATTGAAGTGAAAAAAGTTGATGTAATTAAAAGGATATTTTGGCTTGTAATAATTTTAGCATGTTTGGGCTTTTGCTAACCCTTAGATTTTTCCTTCTTTTTTCGAGGTAAAAATTTGAACTTCCAGAATTTTAGTTAAAAGTAAAATATTTTCAATCGGGTGAGTTATACTTAGATTTAGTTCCTATATTAGAATGGTACAAATTAAAGAATTAGTTATATAAGTACTATGTAACTAAATTTCTTGTTTTTATAATTTTTCTTGTACATTTTATCGATATTATCATCGACATTTCTATAAAATTGAGACATTAATATTTCTATCAACGACAACATTTTAAACCTTGAGGAGAACAAATAATGAAAGAAATGTTAAAAAAAAAAACAATAAATCGTACTTTCTCCCTAAAAAAAAGAAAAAAAAAAAAAGGTTAGTGTGACACTTTTAACCCTAAAATCAAATTTATGGGATTTACATGAAAGGAAAGAAAGACAGATTTTTGGACTTACATGTCTTAAATTGAATTAGTAAAAACAAAAATTGATATATTGCAATGAAAATGTTTCCACATTTTTAGGCAAATAATTATATTTTTTAGGCAATTTTAGGCAAATAAATTAAAGACAATATAATGTACTTCATAACAACAAATATGAGTTTAAAAAAACCATTTTTTATAACCTACTGACAATATGAATTTTTCTTCATCACGCTGGTTTTTATTTTAAAGCACTGTCATTTTTGCGAGGACATGCCATTTATTTTAGTGAAAAAAATGAAATGCCACAATTTTTTTTGTCATAAAAATTTGATCAGTACATAACACACATATATATCGTTACAAGAATGGTAAGATATTCCGATGAAGACATTTGAGTCGGATAGTAGTATTTATCCCGATAAACATAGGTGTGTTGAAAAAAATAAGCTTTTTCTCACGTGTCGGGATAATTGGCGCCAAAATTACTACAAAGAATAAGGCAAACGGAAAAAAAATTGCTAAAATTACTATTTACCAACAAGAGTGTAGCTTAATTAACATAGTGTTCGTATTATTGATGTCAAGATTAGAGGTTCGATTCCCCGTCTCACACTTTAATTACAATTTTGACTTATCACATAGGGTCGGAAATTAATCTAGGCATATCCCGACTAATAAATCTGGGTATATCCGACGCAGTCCAGAGTCGAAAATATTGTAAAAAGTTAAAACCCTAACTTTCTTTTTTATTTCCATCTGGCCGCCGCGCGATACATTGGCGTTCTTACCTCACCCGCCGTACACAGCTTCTCCGCTCCCTCAAACAATCCTCTTCGACAACACAGCTTCTCCTCTCCACTCCCTCGCCGGAAACGGTAAGTTTCGAACACTTTTCTTCTTCTTCTTCTTCTTTTTTTTTTTTTTTTTTTTTTTTTGTGTATCAATTTCGTACTCCAACACGCCTCCGCAGGGGTGCTTTCGTCTCTTCTTCATACCACACCCCCACATTACCAACTCCAAGTCTTTTCTCTTTCTCTTCTCTTTTCTGAATTTTCTGCTTCAATTACGTTCTTCCTAGCTCAACACCCTAGATTTCCGTTGTTCTATGTGTTCTATCGATTATATGTTTCTGTTCTTTCATTTTTGTTTTGATCGATTCAACTAATAGATTATGCGTTTTTTGTTTTTTTATTTAGTTTCTTTCCCCATGTTTTTATTTAAATTTTTGCTAGTTGATCGTGCTAGATTTCTATTGTTTTATATGTTTTATCGATTAAATGTTTTTGTTATTTCACTTTTTTTTTCCCCAATTCAACTGATAAATTATGCGTTTTTTGTTTAGTTTTTCTTTTCCTTATTTTTTGTCATTTTTGAACTTCACTTGCGTTCTTGCTAGTTGAACAGCCTAGATTTATGTTGTTTTATATGTTTAATCCATTAAATATCTCTGTTCTTTACATTTGTTGTGATCAGATGGATGATGGAGTGTTTTCTTTGGGTACTGTATCCGATTGGGGATAATTTTTGCCCAAATTTCGAAGATAAAACTTTAGATATTTGGTTCCAACTGAAAATGCAGATATTGTATTAACACTTTGAACACCAAAATGTTAGGATCACCACATGAATAGACAAAGAAAAGTGGCAAAGTGTCCTCTAAATGAGGTAGGAAAAACGAGATGTCCATGTAAGCATTGTCAGATTTCAATGTCGCAGTCACTGGACAGGATAGAATGTCATTTATTTATGAATGGAATGTCCCCTTCGTACACTCAATGGGTTTATCATGGAGAACCTGCAAACTTAGCTCGATTCCAGACAAACATTAGTTCTTCTATAGATGATAGAGTAAGTAGAGAGTTTAATGTTGAACATGATGATGATGAGATGTTTGGTCTTCTAAATGATTTGCAAGGGTCAATGATAAAAGGGGAAGGAGATGTAGATGATGAAGAAGATTTTAAGGATGGAATGCCTACTAACACTGAAGAAAGGGATAATTCAAACATTTTTGAGGAGTTGATAGCTGAAGCACGAAATCAATTCTACCCTGGTTGTGCTAAATTTTCCTTGTTGAACTTCTTAGTGAGGTTGATGCATATCAAGGTCCTCAATGATTGGAGTAACAAGTCTTTTAATATGTTACTAAACTTGTTGAAAGATGCGTTTCCAACCGGTGCATCTATACCAGTTACGTTCTATGAAGCTAAAAGAAAGCTACGTGACCTAGGATTAGGATATGATCCACGCTTGCAAATATGATTGTATATTATTTTGGAGAGAGTTTGTTGATTGACCAAAGTTGTCTAGTATGTGGTGAGTCTTTTAATCTGTCTCTTATACACATCTAGATGTGTATAAGAGACAGGTTACGTTCTATGAAGCTAAAAGAAAGCTACGTGACCTAGGATTAGGATATGATCCACGCTTGCAAATATGATTGTATATTATTTTGGAGAGAGTTTGTTGATTGACCAAAGTTGTCTAGTATGTGGTGAGTCTTGATATAAAATAAAGGATGGAAAAGGTAAGAAAATCCCACATAAGATTTTACGCCATTTCCACTAATTCCAAGGTTGAAACGATTATTTTCATCAAAACATATTGCTTTTGAAACAAGATGGCATAAGGATAAACGAACTGTTGAAGATGATGTGCTACGACATCCAGCTGATGCTACCCATTTTGATGAAGAGTTTCCTCATTTTGCTTCTGACCCAAGGAATGTTCGATTAGCATTACCTTCCAATGGACTCAATCCATTTGGAAATATGAGTACAACCTACAGCATGGGGCCTATGGTACTTGTTCCGTACAATTTGCCTCCTTGGCAGTGCATGAAGACCTCTAATGTTTTTATGTCCTTGCTTATACCTGGACCAAAGTCTCCTGGAAAAGAAATTGGCGTGTATTTGCAACCATCGATTGAGGAGTTAAAAGTGTTATGGAATAATGGTGTGCAAACTTATGATTGCATGAGCGGGGAGTATTTTCAACTATATTCATGTTTTTTGTGGACCATCAATGACTTTCCTACCTACAGAGACTTATCTGGATGGAGTACCAAAGGTTATCAAGCATGTCCAATTTGCATAGAAGATACATCATCATTTAGGATAAGAGAAAAAATATCTTTCATGGGACATCGACATTATCTTCCAGATAATCATAGTTGGCGTAAGAGTAAACAACATGATGGAAAGATAGAGCGTAGACCTCCACCAATTATAATGGATGGAAATGAGATTCTACAACAAGTAAACATGTTAACTTTTCAGTGCTAAGTAAAAATCCATCCAAGCATGGCAAGAAAAGAAAGCATACTATTAATTGGACTAAAAAGAGTATATTTTTTTTAATTCCCCTACCGGTCTAAACTTGTTACGGCATAAGTTGGATGTCATGCATATTAAAATAAAACACATGTGACAACTTGCTCGGAACTTTGTTGAACATTGATGGGAAAACAAAAGATACCACAAATGCTTGGATCTTGAGGCTTTAAATATACGAAAAGACTTGCACTTGCAAAAGCAAGGAACTAAATTTGTAAAACTACACATGTTGTGTATACATTGAGTCATGCCATGGCCCGGTCAAGGGTAGGAGACACAATTGTTACTTCAGATGAATGATCCTCTGTTTGTTGATTCCACCACTGAGTAAGGCATGACAGTGGCATCAAGTAATATTTATATCGTTTGGAACTATATACTTATAAATGTTATTTTTTTGTCTACTTATTGAAAGTTGTACTTGTAAATAGGATCTTGATCACGCAAGAGGCGAGCAAGAGGGCATGGTCGAAACTTTGAATTAGATCAATATGTCAGTAAACATGGGTGGATCAGAATTGAGATTAAGCCAGACATTGGAAAACCAGTTTGTGCAAATGCCACTAGATTTAGCAAGTCCATCGGTACCCATTGCTCGAAACACAATTCCAATACGCTGCAACACCTGGAGAGATGTACCAAAAGAAGTATGGGACCTAGCCATATTCATTCTTTTTCATACATTTATGCTTCTTTTGAAATCATGTACATATACTTACCCACTTCTTCTTAACTATGCAGTCATATTTTGATGTTGATGTGACAAAAAAGCATGTGAAAAAGTATGTGCTACGATAATTTCAAAATACGTTCAAAGAATATAAAGCAGAATTATACAAGCACTACTCTGGGTTTGAGGACCCAAAAGTAGCCCGTGAAAATCCACATGAAAGGATAACAAATTTAGAAGATTGGAACAGGCTATGCAACAAATGCGAGTCTCTTGAATGGAAGGTATTTTTTTTTCTTGAGACTTGTTATAGACCTAAATAACTCAATTGTATTAATCATCACATATTGTTGCAGGAAACAACGAAGAGAAACAAGCAGACCCGAGCGAGTCTCCTTTACCTTCATTGAATCAGGTCCAAGCCATTTGTCCAAGTGCAAAGTGAAATGGTAGTGTGCAAACTCATTATTCTTTACTTTATCTAATTAAAATGACTAATAGTTTGTGTATTTTATATGTAGAAAATGAAGAATTCTGAAGTTGACGAGTTGGATTTATTTCACGAAAGTCATTTTGTGATAAAGATGGTTGGGTGAATGACAATTCAAAACAAGCATATGTAAGTTATTCTCTATCATAGTTGCGTGAACTTATATCTTGAATTATATGTTTAACTCCTTTATTTTGTTATGATGTAGCTGGAAATGCTAACACTTGAGGAAGAAGCGTCCCAAGAAGGAGCTACACCAATAACCAGTGCAGAAATTGTCAAACAGGTATTGGGTCATCGAGCGAGCCACACTAAAGGCCTTGGTTGGAATCCATTACCTAGCTCCAATGACATGCCTTCCTCACAATATGAAAAGGAGTTGGAAAAGAAATTGGAGAAGATGGAAGATGAGATGGCAGAGGTGAAGACAAACTACCAAGATCTGAAGGCAAACTACGAAGAAGTGAAGGAAGCAAACGTAGTGCTAGCAAGTCAAGTAAGAACATGGGAAAGTAGATGGGCTGAAATCCGAAGAATGCTAGGGAAACAGCAAGGAGATGATGGGCCTTCAAACACCTAGCTATCCTTCAGCCTTGCTTACTATTCTTTTTAATTCATTTTGGTTATCTTGCATCAAGCAAGTTTATGTGACTATCCTGCAGTTATGGTAGTCACTCAATTTATGTCAGCGGCTGACATTCCTTAGACTTGCTTAGGGTGTGTATTCTAGTTCATTTTGCATTGAAAGGACACAGGCACGTTTTTTTTAGAACTTTTGGCTAAATTAGGGAGGGAGGGAGGGGTAGCTAAATGTGTATTAATGTTCATTTTGCATTGGGAAGACACTTAGACATCCTTGTAGTGTGATATATTCATTTTGCATTGAGAAGACACTTAGGCACTTTGTTTGTTTTAGAACTTTTAGACAAGTTGTGGCCGAGGCGGGAGAGGTGGGGGTGGGTTTAGCTAAATGTCTTGAGCTCTTTTCGAGCTAGTTGTTGGATTCAATGTGAATGTAAGCACTTTTAAAACACTTGCTTACATTCGGGACGAGATGTTAAGTTTCTTAGACTTGCTTAGGGTGTATCAAGCTCATTTTGTATCGAGAAGATACTTGAGTCTTTTATTTAGAACTTTTGCTTAGCTTTAGGGGGTAGCTAAATGCACTTTTGGGGAGGGATGGGCAGACTAGACATTGTAAGCTTTTTTTAGGCTACTTTTGGGATTCAAGGATTATGTAATCACTTTAACTACACTTTTTAAAATGACTTTTAAGACTTGAAAACTCTTCATCATCTTTCCTTTTTTTTCCCTTTTTTT